>NC_133780.1:3076280-3113172 GCF_003597395.2 Chelonoidis abingdonii | reverse complement strand
TGGATAAAGAGAACAATGCGAAGTTCTCGGTTCTATTCCCAGTTCTACCACAATCTCAAGTGCTTGAGTCCAGTTACTCAGTAAAGTGTCTAAGTATATGCCTAATATTGAATCAGTAGGATTTCAGCACCTGCTTTAATGTGAAGCCAGCTGAGATCAGGGCCCTATTGTGTCGGGCGCTGCACAGACACACAGGGAGAGACAGTCCCTGCCCTGGCTAAGATCAGGGCCCCATTGTGCCGGGCGCTCCACGGACACACAGAGAGAGACAGTCCCTGCCCCAGCTGAGATCAGGGCCCCGTTGTGCCGGGTGCTCCACAGACACACAGAGAGAGACAGTCCCTGCCCCAGCTGAGATCAGGGCCCCGTTGTGCCGGGCGCTCCACGGACACACAGGGAGAGACAGTCCTTGCCCCAGCTGAGATCAGGGCCCTATTGTGCCGGGCGCTGCACAGACACACAGGGAGAGACAGTCTCTGCCCCAGCTGAGATCAGGGCCCCATTGTGCCAGGCGCTGCACAGACACACAGGGAGAGACAGTTGCTGCCCAGCTGAGATCAGGGCCCTGTTGTGCTCAGGAACAGAATTTTTTCTGTAAAAGTATTTTCTGTTTTCAGAAAAAAAAATGATGCTCTTCAGTTTACAAAACCTGAATATTTTTTGTATTGAAAATGGAATTTTTTTCCTAAAAAATGTCTGATTTCCACTTTTTCAAGGGGGAAAAAAATAACTTTTGTGGGAAACTGTTTGGCTTTTGTTTTCTGTCGTTTCAACAGAAACCCAGCAAATTTTAACCAAAGCAAAAATTTGCTTTGAACATACTTGTTTGGGTTGAAAATCTTTCTTCACTGGAAAAAAATATTAGACCAAAAAAAGTTTAAAAAGGTCTGCTATTTATAGTGGTGTCATTTCATAATTCCAGTGAATGTCGTTCCATTTCTCCATCCCCTGCCCTCCTCCCCATCCCCAGCTGCATGCTAAAGTGACAAGAAAATTCACTAAGCACGTTGTATAGCACAAAACTCAGAGCAAGACAATTCAGTTTTACTCCGCTGGAGAGAATCATTGCAGAATTCAGTCACTGTTTTATCTGCTTGTCACCCCTAAGGGGCAGGATCTGACTATGCACCAATGGCGGGAGTGTGGCCAGAGTTGTAATAAAATACACAACCACGTGTGTAACCATAAGCAGCTATGATTGTATTTAACCCTTGTATTCTGTGTATCTGGTCACTATTCCCAGCTAGATGCCTCCTTTGTTCACGGAGAGAGCAATTTGACAGATTTAACTAGTTGATGGAAGCATTTGTCCACTGACCTAGCTACTGTGCTCAGAAAGGAGGAAGAACCTGTCCTATCAATGTAGTAAATGTCTGCCCTGATGTGCTCCAGCGGCTCAGCTGCAGGTTAGCTCTGAGAAGTGTCGACTAGCTCGTAAAAGCCAGAGTTGATCTAGCTACATCAGTTAGGGGTGTGAATAAAAGAATTAGATACATTCACGGAGGACAGGTCCATCAATGGCTGTTAGCCAAGATGGTCAGGGATGCATGGTTTTTTTTTTTTGGACCAGCTCCTGGGAAGCAGGGGCAAGGGGGGGTGGAGCAGGGGAAAGGGGGAGCATTGGGGACAAGGGGCCAGCAGGGGAGAGAGCCAAGGGTGCCCAGCAGGCCCACCCCAGTCCCAGCCTGCACTCTGCGGGGATCTAGTCACACAGAGTGTTGGGGTTCTTAGGGTTTGGGTTGTTTTGGCCTTATTTTGAAATGGGATTAGCTTGATTTTGGGCTGATTGTGAGAGTCAGGGTGCTTATTTACCACGGGAAAGTTGGTAACTGTGGTACATGTGTGGGGGGGGGTCATGTGCCCCCTCCCTCCAGATTTGCTGCTTGGCTTGTTCTGTGCACACTCCCGCATGCTCAGTAACATCTGCTGAAGCCGCCGCCCTTGCTTTGTTCCCCAAACTATGGGCAGGTACGGGTTATCTCGGGACATCTTATACAGAACGTCAGTCTAGTGGGCCCAGCCGACTATGACACGCCTACAGCAAATCGCTTTGCAGCCCTGCCCCCCAGCAGCAGGCAGCCCTGGTCTGTGATACTGTAGGAATCTCAGCAGCTGAGGAAGTAAGACGCGGCAGGGACAGTGCAGGGGTGTGGACTGATGAACAGAAGATGAAAACCTGTGGGTGCAAAGGGCTGCTCAGGCTGCTCAGCTAGCAGCGGCGTTCTTGCCCGAAGATGGTTTCCTGTGGGCCAGGCTGCTTGCAGAGATGTGACCTGCTGCAGCTCAGTTTGCAAACCCTGATCCCCCGGAGGCTGGTTTCAGCAGCCCCCGTTTTGTCTGCGTACTGTGACAAAGTTCCTCCTCTACCTTGGTGGGTCCTGCGCTTATTGGCAGATTTGCTCACCTCAGTGATCTTCCCCACAGTCTGGGCCAACTTCTCTTGTGTCTGATCAGGAGTTGGGAGGTTTGGGGGGAACCCGGAACCTCTACATCTGTAATCAGCCCAAGGCTGTGGAATTCGCAGCGCTGTCTAAGAGTGCCTCCTGGCGCGAAGCTTCCCCTGCCTCCCTCCAAACACTTCTTTAATCGTCCCGACAGGATCTTCCTCCTGGTGTCTGATACGCTGTACTCCTTAGTCCCGCACCAAAACAACACTCTCCCTCTCAGCTCTGCTCACGCGACTTCCTCTTCTCTGCTCCTCTCCTGACTGGAGTGAGCTCAAAGACGTGATTTTGGGTGCATGGGTGAATCACGCCTAAAACAGCAGGTTCCTGATCACTCTAGTGCAGCCCCTGCTCTGGTCACTTGGGGAACAGAAAACTACTCATCCAGTAACCAGTATATTTGCCCTACACCAGACCCCTGTACCCCACTGGTTTGGGTCTTTCACAGTACCTAACAGTGGGACATTCACACAGCCCTGTGATGGCTACAGTTAAAACACTGGACTCTCACTATGGCAACAGGAGGGGTTCTCCCGGGACGTGGTACGTAGGACTGTTGAATTCTTCTGTGGACCTAGCACTGTCAACTCTAGGGGTTAGGTTGGTACAGCTGCATCTCTCAGGGGCCTGGATTTCCCCCCTGAGACATGCACCGATGCTGCCATAAGTTTTCAGTGCAGACCAGCCCGCCTTCTTTCTTGGTCCACAGCTCTCTTCCGGGGCCGAAGCACATTCTCTGCTTCCCCGAATCTCTGCTCAGTCTGCTGCAGAACGTATGCCGTGCAGTGGGCTCTCAAATACTCCCTGGTCTGCGCGGCTGTCTCATCGATGGATAAGCGCCTAACATAGCAGCAATGTGGTCCAATGGGTATGGCAGCACCGGACGAATTCACCGGACTTAGATTTGTGTCCTAGTTCTGCCATCTGGGTCACTTTTAGCAAGTCAGTTCAGTTCTGTTTCCTCTCCCACACACTGTCTTGTCTATTTAGTTGCAAGCTCTTCAGGACAGAAGTAGTTCTCAACCTATTTACTATAGTGGATGCATACACAGCTCTCTGTGTGTTATGTGGCCGCAATCCCATCCACACTGTGTATATATACTGCATGTATGGCCCTGAGGCTGTCACATGGGCCACAGCTGTGTGCTGATTGGACCGTAAGCAGCCCGTGGGTTGCAGGTTGAGAACCGCTCACAGAAGGTTGCTTAGCATTTGTATGTAGAGCAGCAATGGGACCATGCTGGTGCTACGGTAACGTAATAAGAAATCCTGGTGGGAATCTTCCATGCAGCCATGGGGATTATTCCCTCTTCCCACAATTCCCCGGGTCAGAGGGATTTCTCCCACAATCCTGAGCAAAAATGATCCATAATGCAATGGGGGCAAGGACTGGATTGCATGATAAGAGCTTATAGCTGGTTGAAAAATGGACGAAAGCTTCCACGTTCTTGAATCAAGGCTGGTTCTTTTTCTGAAAGCCCGGCTGTAGTTCAAACAGGAACTAACTCTGGGGAGTTCTATGGCTTGTGTTACATAGGTCAGGGGTAGCCTGACCGCGGACCAAATCCAGACCACCAGATGCCTTTGAATGGACCCTGAAATCTTTTTGTTTTTTACTTATTTATTATCATTGTTGTTGGGGTGTTTTATTTTCTCTGGGGTCTGGACCTTGGCTAGACAATGACCAAGAAATTGGGATGTGGACAAAAAATAATTGACAATCCCTGGGCTCGATGATCACAGCAGAGCCAATTGGCCTTAGAATCAATGGACCCTGCTTCAGTTGGAAGTTTTTCAATGTTTCATCTATTCAATTTTTTTTGAGTGGAAATTGTCATCAGAAATTTTTTAGAACTTTTTCATTTTCAATTTTTTCCCCATTTTTTCAGGGAGAGGATTGTGTGGATTTTTTTCTTCTTTCCACTCATCCCTCTGATCTTTTTTCTTTTGCCACTGGAAAAAAACAAGAGGAGAGGAAAAAGGGGGATGGGGGAGAGGAAAAATAAGTAAATATTTTGTTTTCCCAAAAACCCTCAATACATTTCTGGGTGGAAAGATCTGGTTTTGAAAAGGCCATTTTTTTTCAACCCCAAAATGCTTAACACTTTCACTTTTGACAAGTCTATAGGGGCCTGTCGTTGTGCGATACATCTATATACCACGGAGGGAAGTATTGTCAAGGATCATTAAACTTTTGAAAAGAGACATCCCAATGTAAAACTTTGAGAACCAATGAGCTAGACTGCTTTTTTTAAAATGGAGATATCATATCTCCTAGAACTGGAAGGGACCCTGAATGGTTATTGAGTCCAACCCCCTGCCTTCACTAGCAGGACCAAGTACTGATTTTTGCATAAGATCCCTAAGTGGCCCCCTCAAGGATTGAGCTCACAACCCTGAGTTTAGCAGCCTAATGTTCAAGCCACTGAGCTATCCCTCCCCCCCAGTGTAATAGGGTGCTGGCCCAAACAGTTCTGGCCAGGCATCTGTTAGCCTAGCTCCAATTAAGGGGTATTAATTGGTACTGGCTGGGTGTGGCTGGCCAAAGGGCTTAGGGAAAAACACTTGCAGGTCTTGTTAGCCGGGAGGCTATATAAAACTGGCAGGAAGGAACCAGAAGGTGGGACAGGAAAGGGAGGGGGAGGAGCTGGAGCTGGAGCTGGAGCTGGAGCTGGAGCTGGAGCTGGAGCTGGAGCTGGAGCTGGAGCTGGAGCTGGAGCTGGAGCTGGAGCTGGAGCTGCTTGTAGTGGCAGTGTTCAAGTGGCTGAAGAAGCTAGGTGTCTCCCAGGGAGTGGCTGGAATGGACTATATGTATATGGTGGTGGGAACTGACATGGTGGTGGACACTGGTGCTTGCATATTAAGTGGTCTCTGACTGATTTTGGGGATGAGCAGTGAAGCGCTCTGTTATGTGAGGACCCCTTTCACACGGCAAGCCTCTGAGTGTGACCCCCCTTCACAAATTAAAACACTTCTTTTTATAATTCACACTATTATAAATGCTGGGTTTGGGGTGGAGGCTGACAGCTCATGACCCCTCGATGTAATGACTTTGCAGCCCTCTGAGGAGGCCCGACCCCCAGTTTGAGGACCCCTGCTCTAACTCAAATAGCTGCTGTGGACTCGACATCTGCACTACTGCTGTTCTCTGGTGGTAGACAAGACGCTCTAATGACCTTTAAATCTATGAAACTATTAATCACTTTTCACAGCCACGTTCGCCAGCTGTTTTGATGCTGGGTTCTAAACCTCAGGGTAGGTCACCGGGGAGTAGCACCACATTCAGAGCAGTAGGTGGGCTGGAAAGGTCTTCTGCAATGGAAAGAAAAACTTCACTGCCGGGGGGGGTGGGGGGAGTGTGTGTGTGACCTTTTCTCACCAGCTTCTAGTCAATGAGCCTGGAGGTTTGAAGAACAGTTGGAGGCACGTGCAGGAGAGTAGTTCATTGACAGGCTGTGCTCCCACTTAGGGCTGCTTGTGCAAAGACTTCCCTGGAGCTAGCATGCAAAAAAACGACAGGGTGGCTGGGACGGTGCTAGTGACTTGGGCCAGTCCCCTTCCCTAAGACCTGAGGAAAGGCACAGGACAGGCCTGGACTTGAGCTGCTCGCCTGAGGCAACATCCACACTGCTATTTTTAAGGTGCTAGCTGCAGTGAAGGAAAAGCAAGCCTCGCCACACATATAATGAAACAACTGCTCCAAGGTCCTTATGAAAACAATGAATATTAAAACCACCAATTTCCCACTCCTTGAACTGTGCCAGGAAAGTTTGATTTCAACCACTGGGAAATGCTGGTTGTTCTTCCATGGGCAACGTTGAGGGAAATGGGCTTTTTTTCCCCCGCCAGTTTCATCAACATTTTCAGTGGAAACTGTCCGTTTCTTCTGCAACCTCCCACCAAATCCTCTGACCAAAGCCTTTCCTTTTCGGGTATGGGGGGGATTAGTTGGGGGATGAACATTCCAAACTTTCCTGGGAAAGTGGCTGCTTTCTGCAAAAAATGTCATTTGAGTGAAACCCCCAAGAAAACATTTTGTTAGAAAACTGTCCACCCACCCTCTTTTCAAGCTCATTTCCGCCTCTTGAGCTAAGAAAGCAACACAGACTTTTGACAGCTGACTGCTGTGGACAGCCTTCTCAAAGACCATTTATCCTCCAAGCACAGAGAAAAGCAGAGGGGCTGGAGGTAGACACACGACTGTCTGCGCTGGCTCTGCCTGGTGCTCCAGGTTGGGATTCGCTGCCTGACTGAGTTAGAATCTCCATCAAATCTGAGTAGGGTCGAGCACCCAACCCTCAAAGAGCAGCGGGGTTAGAAGGTACAAATTATTCAGCCATTCACCAAAGTGGTCAGAAGTGGGGATATTTCAACAGAGACGATATTTCCTGATAGAAGAGGTGTCGGTCATCTTACCTCAGACACAAGGACGCTGCCTTCACACTCAGCTCCCTGCCTGTCACCTTTGCTGGCTATGGCTGAGAGGGGAGTAATCTACACTTATCTAACCCACCCGGCCGGCTCCCTGCCCAGCGACAGCTCGGCCCTGGATCAGCATCACAGTGAGTGCACTTCACTTTGTGGCGTTTTTTCAGGGGGGTGGATTTTGGGAGGCTGGGATTCCATTTTTGGTACTGTAATGTTGATAAATAGCAGGTTTAGCAATGCACCAGAGGTCAGATCCTCATCTGGTGTAAGTGGGCACAACTTCAATGACTTCAGTGCACTAACTCTGCATTTACACCAGGGTCACAGAGATCAGAATTTGGTCCTAACTCCACTGACTTCAGTGGGGTTGCTCTGGATTTACCTCTGGTCACTGAGGTGAAAATCCAGCCCTGACCCCATTCCTTGCAGTGGAGTCACTGGATTTGGAACAAGGTAACTGAGATCTGAATCCAGCCCTGGTACAATTCATTGCAGTGGAGTCACTCCAGATTTGGAACAGGGTCACTGAGATCTGAAATCAGCCCTGACTCTATAAAAGAAAATAACCTGAAGACAATCTAATGTCTCTTTCAAATCAGCTTCATCAAACCCAGCATCCAAAATGCTAAAATGTGTTCATCCTAATTGTATACGTATTTCATGGCATCACTACAGGGCAGATTTAAGTTGTGTCACTGCCTTAATTGTGCATTTCCAGACCTGGATACCTTTTCAGGGTAACCCTAACTCTCAATTTTGAGGCAGTGCTTGGTGATAGGAGGATCATAACACCCCTGGAAAGCTTTTACCATTAAATTACATGCCACCTTCACTCCACCTTCACACAGATTTTTGTCTGGGCATCACTATGCGTGGCCAGAGAATCAACATGTGCACATCAGCTCCATGGTGGCATTTCAATTAGGCTGACCAGATGTCCCGATTTTATAGGGACAGTCCTGATTTTGGGGGTGTTTTCTTTTAAAAAAGGTTCTATTACCCCCCACCCCATCCCGATTTTTCACATTTGCTGTCTGATCACTCTAGTTTCAGCTGATTTGAACAAGCTGGGGGTCTGTGTTTAGGTTCTTCTAGCCCAGTGGTTCCCAAACTGGGGTTTGGGAACTCTTGGGGCTTTGTGAAATGTTACAGGGGGTCTCTGGAAAAAAACTCCCTAATGGCTCACAGAGCTGTCCCAAGGGACCCTGGGCAGCACAGGGCCAGCAGCCCAGAGCCCCTGGACTTCCAAGAGCTAAGCAGATCAAAGCAAGCATCTCTATCACACTGAGGAGATTGAAATGTCAGGACTCCTTGGAAGAAATGGAAAGAGAGAGGGATATGTTTTGCTGTCTTTAAAATTAAGTAGGCAGCTAGTATTGTTTGTAAAATTATTATGAAGAACAAGTTTAAGCTTTGTTGTAATGTGTATTTGCCTGGACTGCTCAAGACCTGAATGCTTGTGTAGGAGAAACTCTTTGAGCTGGCTTCATAAATACCTTCCTGCTGTTTCACATCTGATACTCCTCGATGAAACATAGGAGCCTTGTCTTAGAACAGGCTTAGTCAAAGTGATACAAGCTATGAAAGGAGGTCTTGGAAGAGTGCTGCCATTTTCATAACGTCATAAAAATACTGTAATGATAGATAAAAATGATTAATAAAGTGTGCAATAAGCATGTCATAAGAACACATTTTATATTTCCCAGATCACTGCTTTTGTAATTTATACTCAGGTAAAGGAGAAAATCCCTGGAAATTTTCATTTTTAGGAGGGGGGTCGCGAGACTTGACATTTTAGTGAAAGAGGTTCACGGGTTAAAGTTTGGGAACCGCTGCTCTAGCCCGTAGGAGAAGGTCAGCGTCAGGCTTTGACTCGCTGCTTCACTGGTAAATGAGACAGTGTCACTGGTAAATGAGACACTAGGTTGGCCCCTGGTGTAAATTGTGGTGACGCCACTGCCATCTACAGGGCTTTGCTGATTTGTACCAGCTGAGCCTCTGGCCTTTACACCTTGATTTATTTATTCATTTCCCCACAATGCTCAGCACCACAACCGGGACCAAAACGGCAGGGGCTCTCAGCTTTCAGGTGGGCACCCAACTCAGTGGCTAGGTTCCAGGGCAGCCCAGCACATTGGGTGCTAATCTCTGGAAATCTGCCCATAAACCCTCACAGCCGGAGTCGCTGTTGGACTGGGACCATCTGCATAGATGTCTCCTGAGTCACCGAGCCCAGATTGGGGGTACTGAGGAAAATGTGACCCCAGCGCTGAGTGACTGCAACTTTACTTGGCAAAGAAAATTATTTCATGCAGGCCATGGGCATAGTGAGAGCAAGACCCAGTTGGTCACAGTATATTGTCCAGCTCTGCCCTCCTGTGCCATTACATTGGAGGAGGGAGGTCCAGGGGGTGGGGTGGGGGGAAGAATACTTGCCCAGAGCTTGGAGGACCTGGAGTTAGGTCCTTTTTTTGCACACTCCATGTCTCGCCTTGAGCTAGGCACATAGGGTCAGACTTCCACAGGTGCTTAGGTGCCTGAGCAAGCTGGCTTCAGAGGGACTTAGAGGCTTTAAAAAAAATCACATCTGGCTTTTTTTAGGTGCCTAAATGCCTTAGGAAAGCTGGCCCTCCATCACTCGCTGCCTCAGTTTCCCACCTGTAAGCAGGCATAGAGAGACAGGGCAGAGTTCTATTACCGCTGTATCTGTCATCGGTACAACCGCTGCTGGGCTCTGTGGCCAGTGCTGGTGCGCACAGATCATGAAGGAGGTTAATGAACTAGAGAGGGCTCAGGGAAGAGCCACGAGAACGATTAAATGGTTAGAAAACCTGCATTACAGTGAGACTCCAGGAGCTCCATCTCGTCAGCGTAACAAAGAGAAGGAGACGGGGTGACTTAATCCCAGGCTGTCAGTACAAATATTTAATGACGGGCTCTTCAGCCTAGCCAAGGTCTAATACAACCTAATGGCTGGAACTTGAAGCTAGACAAATTCTGGCTGGAAATATGGATACATTTATAACAGGGAGAGTAGTTAACCCGTGGAACAATTTACAAAGGGTCACGGGGGACTCTCCATCACTGACCGGTTTTAACTCAAGCTGGGACGTTTTTCTGACAGCTCCACTGCAGGTATTACTCTGGGGCAGGTCTCTGGCCTGTGCTATCCTAGAGGTCAGACTAGATGATGACAATGGTCCCTTCTGGCCTTGGTATCATAGGTGCTGATTTCTGCTCCCATCAGTGGGTGCTCGACCCCTCTCTTGCCCTGGTCCCACCCCTATCCAGCCCCCCTCCCACTCCTGCCCCACATCCCCACCCCGGCTGTGCCTCCTCCCCACCTCCTCCCCTGAGTGCACCGCGTTCCTGCTCCTCCCCCTCCCTTCCAGCATGCTGCCAAACAGCTGTTTGGTGGCAGCAAGGCGGGAAGTGCTGAGAGGTAGGTGGAGGAGGAGGAGGTGGGGAATGCGGGGGGAGAGAGAAGTTTGGCTGCCAGTGGGTGCAGACCACCCACTAATTTTTCCCTGGGGGTGCTCCAGCCCTGGAGCACCCACTGAGTCGGTGCCTATGCTTGGTATCTACGCAAGGTGGGGATAACAGGGCTGCCCCGTCTCAGAGCAGTGCAGGAAGGGTAAATATTTCCAGGGTCATGATGAGGAACCATCACAACCCAGAAACTACAGAAACAGAGCCAGGTGAGTTTCTTAGGAGGACAGACTTCTGTTACCCACTCCAGTTCCTTCTAGAGTCAGGCTGACTCCTGGAGGGGATAAAAAAAAACAGCAACGAATTTTTAGTGCCTAAACCAATCAGCTGTGGCTCTGAACCACCGAGGGAGCAGGGGTTTCGCTGAGTCACCACGTCGAGGCAGTCCGACTCCAGTGTATCAGTGCAAGTTCCTCTTTTGGCTTGACGTCCTTGTTGCCAGGCTACCAGACTAGCACATGAGAAACCTGGTTTTGTTCTTGGCTCTGCCACTGACTCCCTGTGTGACCTCGATCAAGTCACTTGATTATTATTTGTATTATCGTGGTCTCTAGCAGCCCCGGTCATTTACCAGGACGGCGTTGTGCTGGGAGCTGCACAAACCTGGGATAAAAAGGCAGTGCCCTGCCCTATTGCATTTCTAATCTGGGCCTAAGGCAAGAGACGACAGAAGGTTACAGACAGACGGATGGGGAGAACGACAAGCCCATAATGGGAGCTCTGGTGGCTGCACCCTCAGCCTAGCCATTGTCAAGTTTTTTTTTGTAGGTTTCACAACCAAGGTGAGTGTTGGTCTCTCTGCACTGGGTGTGACAGCTCCTCCCCCTCTCTAAATCGGGCAGCACAAAGGGATCCCTAAGAGATGACACCTTCTGCACGGTGTGGCACTGAGCAATGTGTTTTGCATCTCGCTTTCATCCCACCAAGTATTGCTGGGCTGGGGGCAGGAAATCCTGGGTGAAATTCCCAGCTCCGTCTGTTGCAGGAGATGAGTTGAGATGATCAGAATCATCTCGTCCAGCCTCAGTTTACAGCTCCACTCAGGGCTGATGGTTTACACCAGTTTACTGTATCTCTGTATGATCATTAACACACGTTCATCTCCCCCCCCCACACACACACTTCCGGCAGCGGGTTTCCTGATCTGCTGAGCTGAGAAGAGCAGTGTCTGATCCACCTCCTTCTCAGAGACTTTTGCATGCAATTTGCTCAGCTAGCCACAGTCAAACAACGGGGCTTCTTTCCACTGAGAGATGAGAACTGCAAACAGGCCAGGCCAGTGCGTTAAAGGGCAGAGATGTCGCCTTGTAGATGTCAATGGGTGTGGGTGCACCACAGCCCATTATCTCCCCCGGTTCAGGCAAACCGGCTCTGCATTTCCCCCCTTGATTCTTGCAGCTTGTCCGCAGTGCCCGCTTTGGCATCGGATCGCTCTGCGGGTGGGCTGGGCGGGGAACATCGTCCTGCTGGGAGCTGTGATCGTGCTGGCTGTCCTTGGTGAGTAGCCCCCAGCTGTGGGTTTTGTGCTGCGGCCCAGCAACGCACCGGAAACTCAACACACCTTGTTGGGGCTCAATGCGAGAATCGCTGAGCGGTGGCCTCTGGCCTGGGCGATACAGGTCAGACTAGATGAGCCAAATGGTCTCTTCTAGCCTTGAAAGTTGTGATTCTGGGACAACTGTGCCAGGTTCTCAGTTCCTATAAATTGCCTTAATGTCATTGATCTGCCCATCGACTCCAACGGACCTACGACTGAGTCACACTAGCTGGGATCTGGCCCATTGACACCAATGGAGCCAGAGACACTAATGTCAGGGGTGCTCCAGGTCTCAAGCACAGAAAGAAAAAAAAATTGGGGGTGCTCAGCACCCACCAGCCAAAGTGGTTCGGCGTGGCTCCAGGACTGGCTGCTGATCAGCTGTTTGGAGGGCAGAGGAAGGGGGATGGGGCAGGGGACAGTGGGGTGAGGAAGGTAGCAGGGTTGGAGAAGGGGGTGAAGCAGGGCATGAAGAGGCTTAAAAAGGGCAGGGCCTCAGGGGAGAGGCGGAGCGAGGATGGGGCCTCAGGACAGAGCGGGGGTGTATCACCCTCTGGGAAAACCAAAAATCAGCATCTGTGGCTGGAGTTACGGCTGATCTACCCCAGCTGGAATCTGGCCTTGTCTTTTCCAAGTGTTTGTTTCTATTTATCTTGAAGTTGGCCAGTGCCCATCCCAGACTCACCCGACAGCAGCCATCCAGCAGATAAATGAAAACACACCAGCGTTCAACCATACATTGGAGGGTTTCCGATCTTGCCTGAAGCGAAATTTGTGTGGGGTGGAAAACAGCTCAGCAGGTAACCCTCCCGCATCCTGTATCCAACCCATCACTCACCCTCACTGTTACGTACCCGGATGTTTACATAAAGTTGAGAAACCTTTGTTCCCACCCCCTCTATCCCATCCCTCCTTTCATGAGCCTCTTTAATATCACCAGGAATCTACAGCCTCAACAGTGACTGCTACTGGGCAGCCAGGGTGAGCTGAGCTTTGAAAGATACAGGCAGCTTTAGTGAGAATAGTGAATTATGATTATACAGTTCTTTAGCTGATATATGTATTACATGTGTAGCATCTAGAGGCACTGAGATCAGGGCCCCATTGTGCCAGGCGCTGCACAGACACGCAGGGAGAGACAGGCCCTGCCCCACCTGAGATCACAGCCCCCTTGTGCCGGGCGCTGCACAGACCCACAGGGATAGACAGTCCCTGCCCCAGCTGAGATCAGGGCCCCATTGTGCCAGGCGCTGCACAGACACACAGAGAGAGACAGGCCCTGCCCCAGCTGAGATCAGGGCCAGCATTGACTGACATTAACATACTCCCTACTGAGCCCTGCAGCACAGCGCCCGCTAGCACTGCACTGGTGCACTGGGGTCAGCAGTGGCTGCAAGATAGGCTGACCAGATAGTGAGCATGAGAAATCAGGATGGGAGTGGGGGGTAATAGGAGCCTATATAAGAAAAAGGCCCAAATATCGGGACTGTCCCTATAAAATCGGGACATCTGGTCACCCTACTGCAAGGTGAGAGCACATTATTGAGCCTCTACCCTGATAACTGAACACAGCCCCCCGCCTGCCCCCACAGCGCCACAAAGGGGCATTGGGGCCAGCACTGACTGTGAGGGGAGAGCGCCCCCTGCTGATCCTCCTGCTCCGCTAACTTGTAGCACAGTGGCCCCTTGCATCACACTGGGGTATTGGAGCCAGCACTTACTCTGAGCACCGCAGGGTGTTATGGTCTTACTGCGCTTCCCGGAGTTCTGCCAATGTGCTGCACTTTGTCTCACTAAAACATTGAGTGTGAAGTCTCCGTGTGTCTTTGCGGATGGAGCAAGTTAGAACGATCAGATCCATTATTTTAATAATTGTTCCATTTCCCCGTCCAGAGGGCTCCGAGTGCAAACTCTGCCCCAGGGACTGGGTGCCACACATGGACAAGTGCTACTGGGTTTCTAAAGAGAATAAATACTGGAGCTGGGGCCGTGATGACTGCTTACGGAGGGGAGCTGACCTTCTAGTGATCCAGGACCGGGAGGAGCTGGTAAAGAACGTGCTACACTTCACCTAACATGTGTGTCCTTCTCAATGAGAGCAGGTCATGAAGCCCTCTTTTATTTTTCCAGCAACAAACTTTTGAAAGTAAAATTTTCATTCACAATTTTTCTGTTCATTTCACTTTAAATTTTTCCTGTGAAAAAATGTTAGTTTTTTTCAGAATTTCGACAGATATTCTCCATTTATTTTTAATTGTGTTTTTTAACAATTTACATGTTCAGTCGTGCAGAATTATGGATTTGAAGTATTTTTTTTAATCAATTTTTATTGCTGTAAATTTTCACAATTGTGGGAAATCATGGGGTGGGGTCAGACACTGGGAAGCGAGGTCAGACCATAATTAATTAATGACAGTAGATGTTGAGATTCAAAGAGGTTAAGTTTTGTAACAGTCAACATATACAAAATAAGAATCCTTCAATCAAATGCTAAGTTCTCAAATAACATTTTTCTCTCTTTGCCTCTCCGTAAATTTTGATTATTGTCAGTGGAAATATTTTTCATCAGTTTGTGTGTGTGTATAGTGAAGTCAACATTTGCCTATTAAAAATCGAATCGTCCCAAGCCTATATACTTAGGCTTGGAACGATTAAATTTTTATATAAATAAATACATTAATAGTAGATCCGAAAACATTTTACAGTGTTAAAATGATTAGGTACAAACTGGAGACAGGGATTGTTCAGCTATCACTGGGATGCAGCTACTTCTGGGGTGGTGCAGTTGGGTAATAGCTGTATAACAATGTTGCACAGGGTTTGTTCACTCCCTATAGAATCCTATATGGAAAGAGGGTGCAGTAGGCGGGTAATAGCTGACATGTTTGCCCAGGGTTGAAATGCTATTAATTATTTGTTACAGCTGTGTTTAAAAAAAAATTGTAAAAATTATCATTAAAAAATGGAGAATGTTTACTGATGTTCACCGAAAATGATAACCAAAATTCATCAAAATCTTGGTGGAGGGGAACAGGACTGACTCAGTTATTAATTAATGCTATACATTGCCTGTTATGTTTACTTTTAATTGGACTTTCATCTGGTTCTGACTTGTCACCAGTATTAATGATCAAAACTCAAACTAGAGATCAGGTCTCATTTGCATCGTGAGCAAAGGAGCCAGAGAATTCTACAATGTTCTGTTCTCTCAGACCCCGTGTCCATTTCACAGGAGTTCGCACAGAATCTTACAGGAAATCAAAATCCGGTGTGGATTGGACTCAACATCACCTCCCCAGGGAGGAAGTGGACTTGGGTGGATGGTTCCACATTAAATCAAATGCTGTGAGTGATTCCTGATTAGTAATTGACATCAGTCTGCAATAAATAGATAGTGTAAAACCCTGGTCCCCATTAAAGTCAATGGAAAATCTGCTGTTGACCTCCATGGGGCAAAGATTTCATCCATTACATCTTACAGTGTTAGGGCCTCAATCCTGCAAACACACCTGGGGTTAAGTTTCATAGAAGTGAATGGCAACATGCATGGGAGGAAATCAAAGCAAGTGCATAGATGTTTGCGGGATCCGGGTCTCTGTTTGCATTGCCCCACACTCCTGGACAGAGCTAGTTACAAAATGGGGAGAAACAGAATTTTTTCAATCTTTTCTTTTTGTCAACATCGGAGATTTCAAAATTCAAAAGCTGTTCAGTTGCAAAACTGAGAGTCCCAACTGCCTCCATAGTTGGTCAAAAAACTAGGTCAAAAAGCCGCTCAAAATTCATCAAAACTTCCCATTTTTTTCACTGAAATTTGAAATTGACTCAACTTTTCATGTAAGTTTCAAAAGAGGAACATTTGCATGGTTCTAAAGATTGTCCTCTCTGCACTAGCACTCTGATTAATAACTTTGCAAGTTTCTGTACCATGTGCACCTCTCCACCAGGTCTGGACTTAACATATCAACTCCTTTCATGTATTAGCCTATCTAGGGAAAGACTAGAGATGATGGCTGGTACCCCAGCATGCTGGATAGATCCTCTGAACCCACTGACTGTAACTGTCTCCTTCACTCCTTTCACAGGTTCACGGTATTGGGTTCTGCTGAAGAGAACAGCTGTGCTGCAGTCATGAAGACTCGGATCAAGTCTGAAATCTGCAACACTGACTATAAATGGATTTGCCAAAAGGAAGCTGTGCTCATTTAAACGGATGGATTGGGGACCTCTGTCTGCATATATGGAATGCAGAACATCCTGGGTTCTCATCTCTATTTCAGCTAACAAAGCCTCAGGCAGCAAAAATCTGGGTAACACCGATAAAGTGAATGGCGCAATGCTGATTTACACCCATTGTGGATCTGGGCCCATTGCCTCCAATGGAGTTACGGCCAATTCACACCAGCTGGGAATCTGGCCCTTTGATTATTTAAAAAAATAAATAAATCTATAATTTTTTCACAGTGCTTCTAATATTGTCTTCAGAGTATTAAAAGATTCCTGGGACATTATTGTAAACATGAGGGTCATGCCTAGAGGCCCCAGCTAAGATCAGGGCTCCATTGTGCCAGGCACTGAACAGACACACAGCTACAGACAGTCCCTGCTCAGGAACAGATTTTTTTTCTGTAAAAATGTTTTCCATTTTCAGAAAAAAAAAAAAAACTGATTGTCTTCAGTTTTCAAAATCTGAACATTTTTGTAACTGAAAATGGAACATTTTTATTGAAAATGGAAAAGTTTCACCCCAAAAATGTCTGATTTCCACTTTTTCAAAGAAACCCCCCACAATTTTTGTGGGAAACTGGCTTTTGTTTTCTGTTTCAAGGAAAAACTCAGAAAAATTTGACCAAATCAAAAATTTGCTGGGAACATGTTTGATTTGGTTGAAAAGTTGTTCTATGCTGGAAAAAAAAGGTAGGCCAAATATTTTTCAGAAAATGATGTCTTACTATTTATAGCGGTGTCATTTCAAACCCCAGTGAACTTGGTTCCATTTCTCCATCCCCTACCCACCTCCCCAGCAGTGTGCTAAAGTGACAAGAAAATTCACTAATCACATTGTATAGCACAAAACTCAGAGCAGGACAATTCAGCTTTACCTCCACTGCAGAGAATTACTGCAGGATTCATTCACTGTTTTATCTGCTTGTCACCTCTAGGGGCAGGGTCTACCTGTGCACCAATGGAGGGACCATGGCCAGTGTTGTAATAAAATACACAACCATACTGGTGTGTAAACAGAAGCAGCTATGATGTATTTAACCCTTTTAGTCTGTGCAATGACTGGAACTCCTGAAGCCAGCATCTGGTCGCTATCCCCAGTTTGATTCCTCTTTTGTTCACGGAGAGAACGATTTAACAGATTTAAGAACACCACCATTGGACAGTCATATCCTTGCATTTCAGGGTAATTTCTAGCTATAGGGCTCAAAGCACTTTACATAGAATTTAGCAATGGGGAAATTTCTATCCTGATTTCTATCCCCATGTAGCAGAGTGGATCTCTGCTCCGGCCCTGAAGGGGTTAAAACAGCCCAGGGAAGGAGCTGGGGCTGGGGCAAGAAGCCTGTTTAGCTGGGCTGACTGGGGGAAGTGGCAGCAGCTGGGGCCACGCCCCAAACTGAGCCACAGGCCCTTATAAAAGGGCAGAGAAGCCAGGAGCTGGAGAGTCTCTCTCTGCATTCAGAGGGAGAAGGGCCTGGCTGCTGCAAGGGGCCAGACAGGTACCTAGGGTAAAGCAGTGCTGGGGAAAGGCAGAGGAGCTGGGGAGCTCCTGCCTGGAGAGCCCCAGGCTGTGGCCTAGAATGAGAGCCAAGGGGTACTGGGGTTGCAAGGTGCAACGCAGGGGTAGGCCAAGGCAGCAGGTCCAAACCCCTTTGCCAATGATGAGAGGCTAACACTGCAGTCTGCCCCAGGGCGTGGGGCTAGCTAATGACTGGGCAGTTGCCAAGACCCTGAGGCAAAGTGGGGATAGAGTGGGGGAGTTCCCAGGGAGGGGAAACCCTGAAGGAAAAGGGGTTACTGCCAGGGGGGCAGCACCCCATGTAAAAGGGGCTCCGGGGTCCAGGGAGGGATGCGGGGCCAGAAGCCAGAAGGCGGATCACCAGCCTGCAGAGGGCGCTCCAGCTGCAGTTTGAGCTAATTCCCTAAAGCAACCAGCAGGAGGCGCCGCGGCGGTGAGTTCGCCCAGGTTACACCCCACCTCTACTCGAACCCACTAGTGTAGACTAGCTTGTAAATTCAGGCTGGTGTAGCTACATCAGTTAAGAGGTGTGAAAAAACAGAATGAGAGAATCTCATGGTGGACAGGTCTCTCCATGGCTGTTAGCCAAGATGGTCTAGGATGCAACCCCATGCTCTGAGTGTCCCTAGCTCTGACTGCCAGAAGCTGGGATTGGATGACGGGATGGATCGCTCGCTAAATTGCCCTGTTCCGTTCATTCCCTCTGAAGCATCTGGCACCGGGCCCTGTCAGAAGACAGGATACTGAGGCTAGGTGGACCTTTGGTCTGACCCAGTATGGCCGTTCTTCTGAAGAGTGCACATTGCTGATTGACACAGCTATTCCAACCGAACGCTCATTGCAGACGTAGCGAAGACACAGAAGAATGTATCCATCAATATAGCTAACCTCACGGTGTGGAGTTCCGACAATGGAACACTCTATGCATTGGCATAGGTTGCAACTAAGGTATGAGGTTATGATGTCATCGTTATGCCAACGTTTTTTAAATGGTCACATTTCTTGAAAGTTTCGTTTTTGCGCTAGGAAAACCCGTCTTCAGTTTTCCTTTAAAAAGATTTTTTTTCATTGTTGTCAAAATTATTCCTCAGAACCCCTCCTCCTCCATTTCCTGACTGGCTCTAACAGGCTGTACCTGGCATTAAATAGATACTAAATGAATATCTTTATGGGGAGAAAATACTGGGTAGTGAAGGTGCTTTAATGTAGCCAAGAAAGGCACAACAAGAGCCAAATCCCAGTTAAAAACACGGCACATGTGAGGGGATTAATCATTGGAAGAAACCCCCAGGGAAGTGGTGGATGCTCCATCTCTTGATGCCTTTCAGGAAAAGGCTTTTAGTCAGACACAAGTCACTGGGTTCAGTACAGGGGTAACATCATGAGATTCTCTGGCCTGTGTTATTTGGAGCGGTTTCTCGGTAACTCCTTATGCTTCACCATCTCTTCCACCTTGTTTAGAGCTGTGACACTCTGAGGACCTTTCCCAGACAGGCAGCAGAGCTCGGTGGACCTCAAAGGCTTGTCTCTCTCTCTCCAACAGATCCAATAAAATATATTACCAGAGGTGATGCATGGGCGGGAGGGGGGCAAACATGCGGGATTACGTGCCCCCATCCCCAGATTTGCTGCTTGGTTTATACTGAGCATGCTCACACGGACTGGGGCTGGCTCACTGGATGATTACCGGTTCCCTTCTTTCCCTCTGAAGCATCTGGCATTGGCCACTGTTGGAAGACGGGACACTGGGCTAGATGGACCTTTGGTCTGACCCACTATGGCCGTTCTTATGATCTGTAAAAGCAGCAGAGAATCCTGTGGCACCTTATAGACTAACAGACATTTTGGAGCATGAGCTTTCGCGGGTGATCTGATGACTGAGCATGCTCAGTAACGTCTGCCAAAGCCGCCGCCTTCTCTCTGCTCCCCCCACTATCAGCAGGTCTCTGGATATTTCATTATACCGGATTTTAGGCTAGACAACCTAGTGGTCCCGTGTGGCCCCAAACAAGGACACATCTCCATGAAACCGGTCTGCAACCCCCAGCCTCCAACAGCAGGAGGCCCTGCTCTGAGATATACCGAGAAAGACCTGAGGAAGTGGGAGACAGCAGGGGGAGAACAGGGGTGGACTGATGAGCCAGAGCTGATAACGTGTGGGTGCAAAGGGCTGCTGGAAGCTGCTCACCTAGCAGAGACATTCTTGCCTGAAGACGGTTTCCTGCAAGGCCCCCAGACACCGAGGCTGCTCGCGGAGGTGTGACGTGCTGCAGCTCAGTTTGCAAACCCTGATGCTGCTGGGCGAGTTCCAGCAGCCCCCGTTTTGTCTGTTTAAGTAACAATGTGACAGTCATGCTGCCTGGTGATGGCTACACTTACAATACTATGGTGACACGGCCGCAGCATTGCAGTGTGGACAGGAATGGGAGAGATTCTCCCAAGAGGTGACACACAGGGATGTGGAACAATTCTTCCATCGACTAGCACTGTCTCCTTTCCCACACCCCTGAGACACACTGCTATCCTGCCGGAAGTTTTCCGTGCAGACCAGTCCTCCGTCTTTCTTGATCCACGGATCTCCTCCAGGACCGGCGCTCATCCTCTGCGTCCCTGAATCGCTGCTCGGCCGGCTGCAGAAAGATCCTTGTGCTGCGGCGTGAGATGATGCCGTGTGATGGGCACTGAGGTACTCTAGGCTCTGTGCTTCTGCCTCACAGAGAGACAAACTCATCGCATAGTGGCAGTGTGGTCCAGTGAGTGGGGCAGCACCAGACTGGGATTCAGTAGACCTAGATTTGTGTCCCAGATTGTCCGTCTGGGTGACTTTCAGTAAGTCAGTTCACCTCTGTTTCCTCTCCCAGCCTCTGTCTGGCCTTTTCATTGGAAGCTCTTTAGGCTGAGCAGCACTGCTTCTGTCCCGTGGGCTGCATATGCAGCTCCCCTATGCGTTATGTGGGCTGCATCCACACACTATATATACAACCTGTATGACCCTGAGGATGTCACATGGGTCACAGCTGTGTGTTGACTGGGCGGGGCACAGGCTGAAAACACTGACAGAAAGTCTCTTACCAGGCTCTTGCCCTCTCGTATTCGGTGGCGGAGTGCTGCACACCAGTATGCACCAATCATAACGCACCAAACTGGTGGATACGCAGTTACCTGCCGCCTTGTGCCTCCGCTCCAGCATCTTGCATCCGACTCCACTTCCAGTCCTGAGCAATATCGCTCCTCCTCATATCAGAGGAGAGGTCGCCACTCGCAAGTTGCTGGAGAAAGTACGCGCCAGCCCAAGCCTGCCGCTGCACAATGACCTTTATAAACCGTCACGTCACCCATTATGGTCTCATTTGCCACGGCAGGATGTTAGGGTGGAAACACTCTGGTGAGAGGAATGGATCTGTTATAATCCCCAACCAGTCCCTCGTCGCCGACCCCACAGTCTGCCCACCTGGGTTTGACCTGCCCTGTCGCCAATGGTCCCTGTTGAGCAGATTCCAGGGCAAGGTCTCTGTACAGCCAACCAGTGTCACTGGGGCCTTCGTGACAGCCCTTCGTGTAGCTGCGGCGCGACACAGCCAATGACGCACGTTGTCGATGAATGCCTGCCGACTAGGTCAGCGGTGGCCTAGAACTGCATCGCGCCACTGAAGATGCCATCGCTTGGCTAGGCAACTCTGCCCACGCTAAATACTGACCATTTGTACGTAGAGCAGCAATGGCTTAGGGTTGGGGCGGTGCTACGGTAACATAAGAATAAATCCTATTGGGAATCCTCCCTGCAGCCACGTGGATTATTCCCTCTTCCCACAATTCCCCAAGTTGGACGGATTTCTCCCACAATCCTGAGCAAAAGTGACCCACAATGCAATGGGACTAGGCTCAGTTTGCGTGATAAGGGCTTACGGCTGGTTGTGAAAAAATGGACGAAAGCTTCCAAATTCTTGACTCAAGACTGGATCTTTTTCTGAAAGCCAGGCTGTAGTTCAAAGAGGCATGAACTCCGTGGAGTTCACTGGCTTGCATTATATGGTCAGACTAAATCGGGATAGTCAACAAATGGACCACAGGCCAGAGACGGACCACCAGATGCTTTTGAATGAATGCTGATATCTTTTTATTTACTTATTTATTTTATTCTTTTCTCTGGTGTCTGGACATTGACTAGACCTTTGACAAGAAATAATTGACTACCCCAGGACTATGATCACAGTAGTCTAGTCTGGCCTTAGACTCTATGGATCTTTTATTTTTGAAGTTTTATAAATGTTTCATTTATTTAATTTTTTGTGTGTTTGGAAATTTTTCATCAGAATTTTCTTTTAGAACTTTTTCATTTTTTCCCCCATTTTTGGGGGTGGGGGGTGGTTGTGGGTTATTTCCTCTTTCCACCCCTCCCCCTGATCTTTTCCCTTTTGCCACTGGAGAAAAAAAGGAGGAGAAAAGGTGGGTGTCATGGACTCACAGAACTTGTGCTCCAGGTCACCAGTTGCTAGGGTACCCCATCTCCAGGCCACTGACTGGGGTCCTGGCTTCTAGGTGAGGTCACATTTGGAGGGTCCTCTGCACCAACAAACCCTCTCCCATCACCTCGTTAAACATGAAGGACACAGGGGAAACTGAGGCACGCACCGTATTCCTGTGAAACACTAAGAAAATCCCCAATTTTGTCACAGGAGGGAAAGGAAAATGGTAAATAATTCAATATTTTGTTTTTTAAAAAACCCATCAAAAGTACATTTTGGGGTAAAAATGTCTGGTTTTGAAAAGGCTCTTGTTTTCAACCCCAAAATGTTTTACACTTTCACACAGATCTACAGGGGCCTGTCGCTGGGCGCTGTATCTATTCACTCTGGAGGAAAGCATTGTCAAGTATCATCAAATTAAGGCATCTTCCTAAAAGACACCTGTCTCAAACAGCTGCCATGGACTTGCTGTGGCATTACAGATAATCTCTGGCCTACATTATGGATGTTAGACAAGACGACCTAATAAGCTTCAAATCTGTGGAACGATTAATCATTCTACACAGCCATGTTCTCCAGATGTTTTCATGCTAGGTTCTAAACCTCACTCTAGGTCACCGGGGCATAGCATCACCTTCAGAGCAGTGGGTGGGCTGGAAAGGTCTTCTGCAGTGGAAAGGTCTTCTGCACTTCAGTGATGGGGAAGGGGGGGTGACTTTTTCAGCCAGTCAATGAGCAGGGAGGTTTGAAGGCCCGTTGGGGGGCACGTGCATTCAGAGCAGGTCATTGCCATGCTCTGCTCCCATGTAGCAGGGCTACTTGTGAAAAGATTCAGGCTACCTTTGCCAGAGCTAGCATGCAAAAACTGGCAGGGTGGGTGGGAAGGTGCTGTGATTTGGACTAGTGCCTTGAGCTCAGACCAGGGGGAAGGCAGGCGGGCCTGGCTGTGAGCTGCGAGCCTGAGATAACACCCACGCTTCTATTTTTAGGGTGCTAAGGGAGGGCAAGTCTGTCTAGCTATATATAGAATGGAACAATTGCCCCAAGGCAAATAATAATAAAAACACCAACTTCCTCCCCTTGGACCATGCAGTTAAACCAGGCCAGAGAAGCTGGATTTCAAACAGTGGGAAATGCTGGTTTTTTCCCCCCACAGAAAATCTTGATGGGAAGTGATTTTTTTGTCACCATTTTAATCAACATTTTCAGTGGAAACTTTCCGCTTCTTATGCATCCTCCCCACACAATCTTTTACCACCTATTCCTCCACCTCCTCATTGCAACCTTTTCTTTCCGGGTGGGGGACTGTTAGTTGGGGGACGAACATTCCAAACTTTTAGAGGAAAGTGGCTGCTTTCTGCCAAAACAAAACAAAATCCAAAAATCATGTTAGTGAAACTTTGTGATGGAAAACTGCCCCACCCACCCTCTTTTCAAGCTCATTTCCACCTCGTCAGCTAAAATAGCTACACAGGCTTTTGACAGCTAACCACCATGGGCAGCCCCCTCAAAGACAATTTATTCTCCGAGCACAGACAAAAGCAGAGCGGCAAGATCTAGACACAAGACCGCTTGCGCTGGCTCTGCATGGCTCCAGATTGGAATTTGCTGCCTAACAGAGTTAGGATCTGCATTGAGTCAGAGTCGAGTCAAGCACTCAACTCTCCTGGCATTTTTTAAAAGAGCAGCTAGGGCAGAAGGTACAAATTATTCAGCCATTCGTCAATGCCCATGCAATGGTCAGAAGGTGGCAGGCTTCAACAGACACAGTATTTCCTGGAGGGGGCGTGTTGATCTAAGTTCAGACACAGCTAGAACGGTGGTTTCACACACAGCTCTTGCCTTTGCTGGCCATGGCTGGTGGAGAAGTCTATGATTATGCAAACTGGCCGGCCGGTTCCCTGCCCAGCGACACATCAGCCCTGGCACAGCATCACAGTGAGTGCACTTCACTTTGTGGAGTTTTTTCAGGGGGGTGGATTTTGGGAGGCTGAGATTCCGTTATTGCTACTATAATGTTGATAAATAGCAGGTCTAGCAATGCACCGGGGTCAGATCCCCATCTGGTGTAGGCGGGCACAGCTTCACTGACTTCAGTGCATTAACCCCGGATTTACACCAAGGTCACGGAGATCAGAATTTGTCCTAACTCCACTGACTTCAGTGGGGTTGCTCTGGCTTTACCTCTGGACACTGAGATTAGAATCCAGCCCTGACACAATTCATTGTAGTGGAGTCACTCCGGATTTGGAACAGGGTCCCTGAGGCCTGGGGGGGAAGGACACTTGCCCAGAACTTGGAGGACCTGGGGTTATGTCCTTTTTTGCACACTCGCTGTGTTGCCTTGAGCTAAGCGCGTAGGGTCAGACTTCCACAGGTAGTGGAGCTGAGCATGTCGGCTTCAGTGGGACTTAGGAGGCTTTAAAAAAAAAAAAATCACACCTGAGCCTGGTTTTTAGGTGCCTAAATGCCTTAGGAAAGCTGGCCCTCCATCACTCGCTGCCTCGGTTTCCCACCTGTAAGCAGGCGTAGAGAGACAGGGCAGAGTTCTATTACCTCTGTATCTGTCACCGGTACAACCGCTGCTGGGCTCTGCGGCCAGTGCTGGTGCGCACAGATCATGAAGGAGGTTAATGAACTAGAGAGGGCTCAGGGAAGAGCCACGAGAACGATTAAACAGTTAGAAAACCTGTGTTACAGTGAGAGACTCCAGGAGCTCCATCTCGTCAGTGTAACAAAGAGAAGGAGATGGAGTGACTTGATCCCAGGCTGTCAGTACAAATATTTAATGACGGGCTCTTCAGTCTAGCCAAGGTCTAACACAACCCAATGGCTGGAACTTGAAGCTAGACAAATTCTGGCTGGAAATATGGGTACATTTATAACAGGGAGAGTAGTTAACCCGTGGAACAATTTACGAAGGGTCACGGGAGATTCTCCGTCACTGACCAGTTTTCACTCAAGCTGGGATGTTTTTCTGACAGCGCCGCTGCAGGTATTACTTTGAGGCAGGTCTCTGACCTGTGCTATCCTAGGGGTCAGACTAGATGGATCACAAAGGTTCCTTCTGGCCTTGGTATCTACACAAGGTGGGGATAACTGTGCTGCTCTGTCTCAGAGCAGTGCAAGGATGGTAAATATTTCCGGGTTACGATGAGGCACTCGGCTGCTACAGAAACAGAGCCAGGTGAGTTCCTTAGGAGGACAGAATTCTATCACCGACTCCAGTTCCTTCTAGTATTATTCCTTGGGTATAAGCTTTCATGGGCTATAACCCACATCATCAGATGCATTATAACACGTTCACCTCCCCCCTCACACATACTTCTGGCAGTGGGTTTCCAGATCTGCTGAGCTGAGAAGAGCAGTGTCTGATCCACCTCCTTCTCAGAGACTTTTGCATGCAATTTGCTCAGCTAGCCACAGTCAAACAAGGGGGCTTCTTTCCACTGACAGGTGAGAACTGCAAACAGGCCAGGCCAGTGCGTTAAAGGGCAGAGATGTTGCCTTGCAGATGTCAATGGGTGTGGGTGCACCACAGGCAGTTATCTTCCCCGGTGCAGGCAAACAGGCTCTGCATTTCCCCCCTTGATTCTTGCAGCTTGTCCGCAGTGCCCGCTTTGGCATCGGGTGGGCTGCGCCGGGAACATCGTCCTGCTGGGAGCTGTGATCATGCTGGCTGTCCTGGGTGAGTAGCCCTCAGCTGTGGGTTTTGGGCTGCGGCCCAGCAACGCACCGGGAACTCAACACACCTTGTTGGGGCTTAATGCGAGAATCGCTGAGCAGTGGCCTCTCACCTGGGTGATACAGGAGATCAGACTAGATGAACCAAATGGTCTCTTTTAGCCTTGCAAGTTGTGATTCTGGGACAACTGTGCCAGGTTCTCAGTTGCTATAAATTGCCTTAGTGTCATTGATTTACACTGCCTGGGGATCTGCCCATCGACTCCAACGGAGCTACGGCTAAGTCACACTAGCTGGGATCCGGCCCATTGACACCAATGGAGCCATAAGCACTAACGTCAGAGGTGCTCCAGACCTCAAGCACAGAAAGAAAAAAAAAATAGGGGGTGTTCAGCACTCACCAGCCATCATGGTTTGGCGTGGCTCCAGGGCTGGCTGCCGATCAGCTGTTTGGAGGGCAGAGGAAGGGGGGCGGGACAGGTGACAATGGGGCAAGGAAGGGAGCGGGGATGGAGCAGGGGGTGAAGCAGGGGCAAGAAGAGCGTAGCAAGGACGGGGCTTCGGGGGGAGAGAGTCGGGGTGAGGGCCTCAGGGGAGAGGTGAAGCAAGGGCAGGGCCTCGGGGGAGAGCGGGGGTGGAGCACCCTCTGGGAAAACCAGAGATCAGCGTCTGTCGATGGAGTTACGGTTGATCTACCCCAGCTGGAATCTGGCCTTCTCTTTTCCAATTTTTTGCTTCTATTTATCTTGAAGTTGGCCAGTGCCCATCCCAGCCTCGCCCGACAGCAGCCATCCAGCAGACCGCTCAGAAGTGCAATTCATGTGAGATAAATGAAAACACACCAGCGTGCAACCGTACATTGGAGGGTTTCAGATCTTGCCTGAAGCAAAATTTGTGTGGGGTGGGAAACAGCTCAGCAGGTAACCCTCCCACATCCTGTATCCAACCCATTACTCACCTTCACTGTTACATACCCGGATGTTTACATAAAGCCGAGACACCTTCGTTCCCACCCATCCCTCCCTTCATAAGCCTCTATAACAGGGGTAGGGAACCTATGGCACGTGTGCTGAAGGCGGCACGTGAGCTGATTTTCAGTGGCACTCACCCTGCCTGGGTCCTGGCCAGCGGTCCGAGGGGCTCTGCATTTTAATTTAATTTTAAATGAAGCTTCTTAAACATTTTAAAAACTTAATTTACCTTTACATACAATAGTTTAGTTCTATATTATAGACTTATAGAAAGAGACCTTCTACAAACATTAAAATGTATTACTGACATGTGAAACCTTAAGTTAGAGTGAATAAATGAAGACTTGGCACAGCGCTTCTGAAAGGTTGCCGACCCCTGCCTATAATATTGCCACGAATCTACAACCTCAGCTGTCACAGCTCGTGGCCAGTCAGGGTGGTCAGAGCCCTGTACAGGCAGCTGGAGCCATAATCGCGTAATAAGATTTTATAGTTCTTTGGTTGATAGGTGTATGACATGTGTAGCACCTGGAGGCACCAACTGAGATCAAGGTCACACTGTGCCAGGCACTGCACAGACACACAGCAAGAGAGATCAGGGCCCCGTTGTGCCAGGTGCTGCACAGACACACAGCGAGAGACAGTCCCTGCCCCAGCTGAGATCAGGGCCCCGTTGTGCCGGGCGCTGCACAGACACACAGGGAGAGACAGTCCCTGCCCCAGCTGAGATCAGGGCCCCGTTGTGCCAGGCGCTGCACAGACACACAGGGAGAGACAGTCCCTGCCCCAGCTGAGATCAGGGCCCCGTTGTGCCGGGCGCTGCACAGACCCACAGGGAGAGACAGTCCCTGCCCCAGCTGAGATCAGGGCCCCCTTGTGCCGGGCGCTGCACAGACACACAGGGAGAGACAGTCCCTGCCCCAGCTGAGATCAGGGCCCCGTTGTGCCGGGCGCTGCACAGACACACAGGGAGAGACAGTCCCTGCCCCAGCTGAGATCAGGCCCCGTTGTGCCGGGCGCTGCACAGACACACAGGGAGAGACAGGCCCTGCCCCGGCTGAGATCAGGGCCCCGTTGTGCCAGGTGCTGCACAGACCAAAAGCGAGAGACAGTCCCTGCCCCAGCTGAGATCAGGGCCAGCATTGACTGACATTAACATACTCACTACTGAGCCCTGCAGCACAGCGCCCCCTAGCACTGCACTGGTGCATTGGAGTCAGCAGTGGCTGCAAGGTGAGAGCGCCCCCTATTGAGCCTCTGATCGCCTAACACAGCGCCTCCCAGTGCCACACTGGGGCATTGGAGCCAGTAATGGCTGTGAAGGGAGAGTGTCCCCTCCTGAGCCCCCCGTTCCACTAACCTGCACCACACAGAGGTATTGGGGTCAGCACTGACACAGAGCACCCAATGCTGTTATGATGTTGCCACACTCCCCGGAGCTGTGCCAATGCGCTGCACATTGTCTCGCTAACACACTGAGTGGGAAGGCTCCGTGCAGCTCTACGGGGGAAGCTGGTCAGAGCTGGTGGCATGATCAGACCCGTTATGGAGAACTGTTCCATTTCCCCCTCCAGAGGGCTCCGGCTGCAAACTCTGCCCCAGGCACTGGGCGCTGCACAGGGACAAGTGCTACTGGCTGTCGGAAGACAATCAGTACTGGAGCTGGGGCCGTGATGACTGCTCATGGAAGGGATCTCACCTGCTTGTGATCCAGGACCAAGAGGAGCTGGTAAAAACGTGCTAAACTTCACCATAGTTGTGTCCTCGTTAATGAGCGCAGGTCAAGATGCCCCCTTTTATTTTTCTATCAACAAACTTTTGAAAGTAAATTTTCATTCACAATTTTTCTATTTTTCACTGGAAAATTTTAAAGTGAAATAGTCTCCATTTATTTTTAATAATTTAAGATTTTTATAGATGTAAATTTTTAGTGGTGCAGAATTATGGCACTTTCCCCACCATAAGTACTTTCCCCACCATTTTTGTTGCTTCACATTTCCACGGTTGTGGGAAATCATGGGGCAGGGACAGACACTGGGCAGAGAGGTCCGACCATAATTATTTGATGGTAAATGTTGAGATTCAAAAAGGTCGAGTTTTGTAACATCCTTAAATCAAATGCTAACTTCTCAGCCAGTGTTTTTCTTACTTTGCCTCTTTGTTTCAGCTAGTCCTGATTTGTCACTAATATTAAATGATCAAAACCCAAACTAGAGATCAGGTCTCATTAGCATCATGAGCAAAGAAGCCAGAGAATTCCACCATGTTCTGTTCTCTCTGACCCCGTGTCCATTTCACAGGAGTTCATACAGAATATTCCAGGAAATCAAAATCCGGTGTGGATTGGACTCAACATCACCTCCCCAGGGAGGAAGTGGACCTGGGTGGATGGTTCCCCGTTAAATCAAACGCTGTGAGTGATTCTTGATTAGTATTTGACATCAGTCTGCAATAAGTATATAGCGTGAAATCCTCATTAAAGTCAATGGTAAATCTGCTGTTGAAGGATTTCATCCATTTATTTTACAGTATAAAGGTCAATCTTGCAAACACATATGGGTTTAACTTTAAGTCTCATTGGAGTGATCCCTCACTCTCCCAGATCTTGGGAGACAGACCAGTCCTCGCTTACAGACAGCCCCCCAGCCTGAAGCAAATAATCACCAGTAATCACACACCACAGAACAAAAACACTAACCCAGGAACCTATCCTTGCAACAAAGTCCAATACCAAATCTGTCCACATCTCTATTCAAGTGACACTATCATAGGACCTAATCACATCAGCCAGGCCATCAAGGGCTTGTTCAACTGCACATCTACCAATGTGACATATGCCATCATCTGCCAGCACCGCCCCTCTGCCATGTACATTGGCCAAACCGGATAGTCTCTATGCAAAAGAATAAACGGACACAAATCTGACATCAGGAATCATAACATTCAAAAACCGGTAGGAGAACACTTCAATCTCTCTGGCCACTCAGTAACAGACCTAAACGTGGCAATTTTGCAACAAAAAAGCTTCAAAACCAGACTCCAATTAGAAACTGCGGAACTTGAACTGATTTGCAAACTAGATACTATCAATTTAGCCTTAAATAGAGACTGGGAATGGCTGAGCCATTACACACATTGAATCTATTTCCCCCATGTTAAGTATCCTCACAGCTTCTTGTCAAACTGTCTTAAATGGCCACCTTGATTATCACTGCAGAAGTTTTTTTTCTCCTGCTGACAACAGTTCTTCTTAATTAATTAGCCTCTTAGAGTTGGTTGGGCAACTCCCACCTTTTCATGCTCTCTGTATGTATATATATCTCACTATACGTTCCATTCTATGCGTCCGATGAAGTGGGCTGTAGCCCATGAAAGCTTATGCTCAAATAAATTTGTTAGTCTCTAAGGTGCCACAAGTACTCCTGTTCTTTTTACTGGAGTGAATGGCAGCACCCAGGGGAGGAAAGCTAAGCGAATACATAGATGAATCAAGATCTCTGTTTGCCTGGGCTCATCTAGAGTTGCCAACTTTGGTTACATGAATTTTTGGAGGTTTACTCACATAACATCCTCTATAATTAAAGATTAAACTTCAATTCCTGGAGGGTTGGCAACACTAGGCTCATCAGTCCTTGGCAGACCGGGTAACAGGTGCCGACTTTCTTCTTTCTGAGTGGGTGTTCCACCCTTGCTGCACCCCGGGGCCCTGCCCCCACTCTGCCCCTCCCCCCATGGCCCCACCCTCACTCTGCCTCTTCCTGCCCATGCTTCACCCTCTCCCCACAGCATCTCCTGCCTGGCGCTGAACAGCTGATTGGCAGGTGGGTGGGTGCTGAGCACTCACTATTTTTTTTTCCATAGGTGCTACAGCCCCGGAGCACCCATGGTGCCTGTGGAACTGGTTACAACAGAGGAAACCATTTTTAAAAGCTTTTCTTGTTTTTTAAAATCAACATTTGAGATTTCAGAATTCAAAATCTGATCAGTTTCAAAACTGAGAAAGTTCCAATTACCTTAATAGTGGGCCAAAACTCCAATCCTAGGAAAAAAAGTCACACAAATTTCATCAAAACTTCCCAATTTTTTAACTGAAATTTGAAACTGACTCAACTTTTCACGTACGTTTCAAAAGCGGAAGATTTGCAGGGTTCTAAAGGTTGGCCTCTCTAAAGGAGCAACCTCGTTAAACACTTCCCCGCAAGTTTCTGTACCATGTACATCTCTCCAAAACATACCAACTTGCTTTACATATTAGGCTACCTCGGGAAAGACAAGAGACAATGGCTGAAACCCCAGCATGCTGGAAGGAAGGAGAAAAGCTGCTCTGCCCCACCTTTGAACACACTGATACTGACTGTCTCCTTCGCTCCTTAGATTCGCGGTATCAGGTCCTGCGGAAGAGAACAGCTGTGCTGCAGTCAAGAAGACTCAGATCAAGTCTGAAATCTGCAACACTGACTATAAATGGATTTGCCAAAAGGAAGCTGTGCTCATTTAACTGGCTGGACTGGCCTCTGTTTGAATAGGTGGAATGCAAAACATCTAGTGTGTCTGTCTTTATTACCACTAACAAATTCCCAGCTGCGGGAAATCTGGGCTGCGCCAGTAAAGTCAGTGTGGCAAGACTGATTCACACCAGCCGGGGGTCTGGGCCCACTGATTCAAATGGAGCTATGGCTGATATCAACCAGCTGGGCTCTGGCCCCATTGACTCTAGTGGAGCTTCCCCTGATTTATACCAGCTGGGGATCAGGCCCTTTGGAAGGGTTCTGAATTTACAAAATTATAAAATCACTTCGCTTCTAAAATTGTTTTCAGTGTATAAAAATAATTTAATTCCTGTGATGACATTATATGCATTATGGCAGTGCTCCGATCAGGGCTCCCTTCTGCCGGGTGCTGCACAGACACACAGGGAGAGACAGTCCCTGTCCCAGCTGAGATCAGGACCCCGTTGTGCCGGGCGCTGCACACAGTGTGAGACACTCCCTGCCCCAGAGAATTTACAATCACAGTCTGAGATTCCAAGGACCCTAAGAGTGTCAGGTGTTCAAATCCCAATGAAATTCAACTCTTAGGCTCCTCTGAAAATCAAAGCCTACATGATACAGCAAACATTCTACATTTAATAAATGGGGGAATTGAGGCCCAGTGATTAAGTGATTACAACAGGAGTGTAAAAGAGAGGGTGTATTTACACTAGAGGTTGAGCATCCCCAGGGAAATGAGGAAACCGATGTCGTACCTAAGTCCTCTGCCACTTTTTGTGTTTTTAAAAAATGATTGTGCATCCTTCATATGCTGAGACGAGAACAAACAGGGGCATTGGACTATGGTGCAGATTTTGTCCATTATACAAAGTGCAGTTAAATAAGCAAAGTAACGAAAATAAATATAAATTCCAGAAATGGAAGGAAAAAAGCCATATATTTTTAAGGCCACAAAGGACTGTTCGGATGATTTCATCTGATCTCCTGCATAACACAGGCCAGAGACTCTCCTCCGATGATGCCGGCCCAGAGCCCAATCTGTATGGCTGAGCAACAGCTCTTAGACCAACCCACTCGTGAGTCAAACCGCTCACGTGATGGCGAATCCACCACATCCCTCATTAAGTGCCTCCGATGGTCAGTTTCACTCGCTGTTAAGAAGGGGGCAGCGTATTTGCAGTCTGAATTCAGCTTCCAGCCAGGGGATCATCTTCTGGCTCAGTTTGTCCAGCTCGAGATCTCGACTAGAATCCTCTTCCCGCGCAGATTGTGAACAGGTCTCCCCTGAACCTTGTGGGTGATAAGCGAAGTAGAACGACCTCTTTAATGTCACACACTGCCCAACATGTCTGACAGAAGAGCCCAAATCCTCCTTGTAGTTCTCTGAAAGAGCTGCAATTTCTTCAACATCTTTGTAAGGAGACAGCTCTGACCACCTGAGGTAGTAGGTTAAAAAAAAACCTCCCTCATCTTAAAGTGTGATTCAAAGTTAGCAGTTGATCTTCAACACCTCTGGAGTGCAGCTGACCACAAAAGAGCAGCTATCGCTTTCATCAGGCAACAAGACATCTAGCACAATTCCACTGCCTGTGTGAAATGCATCTCTTAAATGCTCATTAGAATTATAGTTACAATTACCAGGCCATAGCCCAGTGCTCCCCAAACTGTGGGGTGGGCCCCCCTAAAGGGGGCACAGAAGAACGTTTAGGGGGGCCTGGACCAGCCCCCATGTGGTGCAGGGAGTGAGTGCGACCCAGCCCCACCTTGCCCCCAGCTCTGCCTCACCCCGAGCTGCAGCTCCAGCCCTGCCCTCGCCACAGGCTCCCGGCCCCAGCTCTGCTCCTGGCTCCAGCCCCAGCTGCAACTGCAGCTCCAGCCATGGCCCCACTCCCAGCCCCAGCTGCAGCCCCAATCCCAATGGGGCAGGGACCGGGTAAGGAGCGGGGACGCGGGGGCATGACTGAAAAAGTTTGGGGACCCCTGCCCTAGCCCCAGCCACCATTAACTGGCCCAGCTCCTTTGGCTTCTACCAGCTGGAGATTTGGCTCTAAGGACTCAGTGGAGCTCTGGCCGATTTACCGCAGCTGGGGAGCTGGTGACAGTGAAGTGAACTCTGGCTCCCCCTGCTGTCTGCACCACAGCACATAGTCAGTATTGTACCATGATACGTAAACAGATCTGGATGTGCTGACACCTCCCCTCTGGAGATACAGGGCCTGATCCCCAGTTACCACCTTCCTCAGCTCAGGCTGGGATTTAAGCAGTTTTAAGCCCCCTTTTTGCTTCCTCTATTCTGGGTCTGTGCAGAGCTCTGCCTGGTGTAGATCGGAGCAGCTTCAAGGCTGCTCTAACCTCCAGTCTGTTCTCTATTGGCCTTGGGTAGCACAGAATAGGCGGAGCACAGTGCATTCCAGCCACGTCCTCAATCCAGCCCCTACACCATGGGGCTGGAAACAGGGTACGTGCAGTGCCCTTATGCCAGCTCCACACTGGCCATGGTAGCATAAACATTTCCTGCAGAGAGAGAGAGAGAGAGAGAGAGAGAGTATGTGTGTTTCAATTTTGGAAGAATTTTGCAAAAACGTCTAGTCTCATCTCTCCAACTCCCTGGCATAGCACTGGGAGCAAACTTGTAAACAGGTAGGAAGCACTGGGAGACCCAGTTCCCCACCTGTTAGGATACTGAGGACCTGGGAGTCTGACTACTCAGGCTCCTAAGAAGGCCACCAGATGGGCTGCTGAGGAATCAGGCATGCTGGCAACCAGGTAAGTTTCCGTCCAAACTTTTGTCAAAATAGACGTGTCCCTGCAGAATGTCTTGATTTTTGATGAATCACCATTTTCCCAACAGGAAAAACGGCCTGTTGAAAAAATTCTGCCCTGATCCATTAGTGACTCTGTAACCCACTGGTCAGCACGGATCACAGATCGCTGCCTGCGCCTGCTCCACAGAGGATCTACGTCTGTTACACCCGTCGCTACAAAGCCTGGCCCTGCAGCTCCAGCCCAGGGCAACTCATGTGTCTTGTTCTGTACATTCCCTGGCTCAACTCCTGGAGCTTCAGCCAAGACAGCAGCTGTCACACCTCACTGGGACACCCAGCGACAATAAACACACAGCTCTGAATGCAGGGATTGCTGCAGGACAGGCACATCTCCAGGAGTCAGGTGGGGATTCGCACACTACCAAGTAGCATCTGACAAAACAGCACATTTGGTGGGTGAGGGTGAGGTAGATTCAGGAAAACCTTAGATCCTGCAAATCCCACAAGACAAAGAGTTTCCCTATGCTACTTAACACACCTGCCCCCCAAAAGTCAGTTAATATATTACATATAAATATAAACAGAATTCAGACACAAGTGAGAAAGACACGGTACATACACATTATTACAGACCAAATGTCATCACTCAGAGCATTTGCTCAGAAGCTGGGACCAGTTTCTACACACTCAGGGACTGCAGCAGCAACAGATCATTTATGTTCCTGATACAGCAACGGGGTTTAATTTCCAGTTATAAATGGAGGTAGAAGCAGAGTAACTGACACTGTTCCATCCTGTTACTTTTCTCTCTGTGTGGTTCCCCCCACCGTCCTTCCTCAGCATTTGGTGCAGACGCGGGAGAGGAGCCCCACGGTGAACTATCTGACACTTAATTTACCTGTAAACAGCCAGAGAGAGAGAGAGAGAGAGAAACAGCCTTTGTCTAACAGAAAACCTGGTTCACACCTTTGCTGGTGACCACCCGCCTAGACAGACACTGGGACCATGACGGTCGGTGTTCACACAGAACTGCTTGCACACCAGCCATACGTGTGTTTCACAATGACATTAGTGACCAGTGTGACATGCACTTGAATGTGAGACCTCACACCCCAGGCACCCTCGCTGGCCCTTTTGCCAGGTGACACTAAGAGGTCCCTGGATCACACTGTGTGTCTACCACGGGACAGTCCAGGGGTCACCTAGAAAAGAAAAGCAGAACGACAGGGTCCTCTAGTCACTGTGAAATAGAAATAATAAGATGCAAATGCCCTAAGCCCCATGGCTTAGACCAGTGGTTCTCAAACTTTTGTACTGCTGACCCCATCCACACAGCAAGCCGCTGAGTGTGACCCCCCTTATGAATTAAAAACACCTGTTTATATATTTAACACCATTATAAACACTGGCAGTGGGGTTTGGGATGGAGGCTGACGGCTCACAATCCCCCATGTAATAACCTTGCAACCCCTTGAGGGGTCCTGACCCCCAGTTTGAGAGCCCCTGGCTTAAACCATTGGTTTGCAACCTTTCTTCATTTGCAGAGCCCTACAGCATTTCAAATGGAGGTGCGGATCCTTTAGTAAATCTTAGACATGATCTGTGGATCCCCGGGTTCCACAGAGCACAGGAAACCACTGGCTTAGACAGTTAGAATGAAAGTCCTGCAACAATATCCTCTCATTGTTCTCTGCTTCTCTCCCTGACTGTTGTCTTGCACTTAGATTGTAAAGTCTTTGGGGCAGCTCTTTGTTATATGTTAGTATATTATTGTTTATTGGTATTACAAGTGACAATAACCCCGTCATTTACCGTGGCTTGACATCAACAATGGAGTGAAGCAGGGCTGCGTAGTGGTACCTACATCGTTTAGTATTTATTTTCCACTCCCGCTTGAAGGTGCGTTTCGTGATGTCCTAGGGGGTGTCTGTACTAGCGCCAGACAGGATGATGGGGGTTTAACACTGCACGGAGCAGAGCTCAGATGAAGGTGAAGGAGCTCATCAGAAGGGACCTGCTGTTTGCAGAGGATGCAGCCCCTGTGACGCACCGTGTTGATGTCCTGCAACAGCTTATTACCAAGTGCTCTGATTCATGCAAAATCTCTGGGCTAGCAAGGAGCTTGAAGAAGACAGTTATCACGCCCCAGAGCCAGTTCCAGATATCACCTTAGGGGGTATTCGTCTGGATGGTGAGGACCAATTTTGCTACGTTGGCTACTGTTACCAGCCATGTAGATCTTGACGCTGAGCTCACTAGCAGAATCAGCAAAGCAGCTGGGAACTTTTGTGTTTTGCAAGACAGAGCCTGGAACAATAACAAACGGTCAATTAAAGTGAAAATCCATATTTATAAGATGTGTGTTATCCAGTCTTTTGTATGACTCAGAAACATGGACGACTTATGCCAAACATAGCAGGAGATGAACCAGCTTCCATGTCAGATGCTTGGAAATTCTTCAAAGAAGATGGCAACACGGGGGTGACAAATGTGGAAGTGCTAAATCGTGCTGGCATATCATTTATGGGAACATTAATTAGTAAGAAAGGGCTCAGGCAGCTTGGTCATGTCACGTGAATGTCGGATTACACTGCTCTACAGCCAAAATGCTTCTCATAGACTCATAGGTCAGAAGAGACCAATATGATTATCTAGTCTGACCTCCTGCACATAGCAGGCCATAGAACCCTACCCATCCACTTCTATAACAAACCCCTAACCTATATCTGAGTTACTGAAGTCTTCAAATTGTGGTTTGAAGACCTCAAGCTGCAGAGAATCCACCAGCAAGTGACCCATGCCCCACACTGCAGAGGAAGGCGAAAAACCTCCAGGGCCTCTGCCAATCTGCCCTGGAGGAAAATTCCTTCCC
>NC_133780.1:3029229-3073588 GCF_003597395.2 Chelonoidis abingdonii | reverse complement strand
GGCCACACGAACCCTAATCCGAGTTATCACTATCGAATTTAGCGCTACTCCTCTCGTCTGGGAGGAGTTCCGAAATCGATTTAAGGAGCCGTTTAACTCGATATTAATGACGACGTCATGTGAACGGGTACAGTGTTAAATCGATATATCGGCCATTAAACCGATTTAAAGTCGCAGTGTAGACCTGGCCCAAGAGACAAGCCAAGAAGCGCTGAGTAGACACTGAATAGGACTAAACTATGTACATAATAGTTTTTTGCCTTTTGTTTCATAATACATTTTATTTATATAACCCTTTGGCTTAGAAACAGAAGCCAATCAGTTGTTTTAATTGTCATATTTGAATTCAGCACATCAAAATACATAATAAATACCACATTTTATCTCTGAAGCAGATGACTTCTGAAAAATTGTAGACCAGTGTTACAGGATCCTGAAGAGTTTTCAGTACTTTGACGCTCGCGAAGGGTCTAGAAAGAGAGGCAGACCGCTGCACAGATTCCAGGATGCTTGCAAAGCTTAGTGTCCTTTGGAATCTCTGTGGATGATTGGGAAAGGAATGCAGAATGCCGCACCGGTTGGCAGAGTCAGCTTGTAGATGGAGCGAGGCATTGTGAGAAGGACTGAATCAAACTTTGTGGTGATCGGCGTCAGAGGAGAAAAGAATCTGCTGCTCAGATTCAGAGCGTTGCTAATGTGTGGGTGTGTCATACCTGTGGACTGGACTGTCACTCGCCCATCAAGCTCAGCAGCCATCAAAAAACTCACCGGCACACATACCAAGCTCTGTAAAAAGCAATGATGGTATTACATTTGTACTGCAGTGGTACTTAGCCCCAGTCATGGAGCATGACTCAGTTGTGCTAGGGGCTGTACAAACACAGAACAGACAAGCGTAAGACAACAGATAGAGCACATGGTAAGAGTAAGGTATTTTACAGAGTCTAGCACAATGTGAACTCTAAATATCATACATTAAAATAATAATTTGTAATTCAGTCTCTAGGGGACGATCCTGTACAGGGGACACTGGTATGACAGTGTCAAAGGGAGCTGCTCAGTCAAGTTAATGGGGCACAGAACCTCAAAGGTATTTAGGTTCTCGTCTTCCACCTTTGAGTTCTGGACTTGTGAGTTTTTTCCAGTAACTTCAATAAGCTTTGGATGAGAACTTCTGTCAGGCTTCTTTTCTGCACTCTGCAGAGTGTGCTTTGTGTGAGTGTGTGTTAGTGCTGTGTGTGAGTGCTGTTATAACGAATGCCAGCCTCGTTATCTGTTTCTGGGAGAGTCCCACTAGTGCTGGTCAGGAATCTTTTGATAAAGCAGCTTTTTGTTTGAAAATGTCAATTCAGTGAATGCAAAACTTTTTGTGGAAACAGAGCTGGTTTCACGAAACATAGCCAGGACAGACTATGTGAGAATAGCCCAGGGGTCAGGGCCCTCACCTGGGATGTGAAAAAACCCTGGTCAACTCCCTGATCTGTCCCATTCAGAGCAGCGACTTACTTGTATCTCCTACCTCTCAGGTGAGTGCACTCACTGTTGTGGGAATGGGTTACTCTCAATTCGTTTGTGAAATTGTGAAATGGTTTCATCCCGATTTGGGAAAGAATTTTTTTTTTTTTTTTAAATATCAAGGTTTTTGTGGGATGGGAAAACCATTTCCTGCCCAGCAATTTACAGGCTGCCCTGTATAAGGCACTTTTTGTCCAGAGACTATAAGCGATTCACAGCAGGGAATCTATGTTAAGGGGAAGGGAAGCAAAACTTGTAATTTATCTACACATCAATAGACCAGATCAAAACATTTTTCTTAAACAGAAAATAACTTTTTTACAAAAAGAAAAGGTCTAATTCCCTTCCCTCCTCCCCAATATCTTTATTTAGGTTGAATTTAATTTCTTTTCGTTTGGACAAAAGATTTTGAAATGAACAATTCTGGAAAGAAACCTCCCCACAACTACTTTCTGTCTCTCTTTAAAAGCTATTTTCCCCATCCCTCCCTCCCGACTTGGGAAAAAGAGTTTCTAGAAGTGAGGAAGCAGAGTTGGTTGGTTTATTTTTCCTCCTACCACAACAAAGGTTTATTTCGTTGTCTGTTTTAAACACCAGAGTAACCCAAATGGGAGGCCCGGCTTAAGTGGGAATTATTTGGTAGCAGGTCTCTGGCCTGTGTTGTACAGGAGGTCAGACGACATGACCACCGCCGCCCCTTCTGGCCTTGGAATCTACGACTTGTGTTCAGTTTTCGGTTTGCTTTTTGCTTTAGTTTCTGCTCCAAGTTAAGGACCCTCAGGTTTCCCTCATCCACCATGTCAGCTCCCTTGCGACTCTTAGAGCAGATTTTCAGAGCAGCTCAGCTCACTGGATATGGTGTCGGTGAGCCAGACGCCGGACTGGTGCCTTTCTAGAAGATAGTTGTTAGCCAAACACAAGTTCTTAGGCTCAATACAGGGGCAAGTGGGGGAAATTCTTTGGACTGTGCTAAGCAGGAGGCCAGACTAGATCATTTAATGGTCCCTTCTGGCCTTAATCTACATAAATCTATTGAAAACCTGGCCACTCATTTTGGTTCCGAACTGGGAGTCATTATGGGTTACTCTGGTATTTACACAGCCCAGGGGAAGGGACTAAACCCTTCCAGGAGCTCTCCTGACCCAAACAATCTTAGCTCACAGCAATGAATTAAATGCAGATGACGAGAGATGCTGACTAAATATCTCCCATTCACAGTTTCTGTCAAAATTGTAAATGAATGAATAAATAAATAAATAAATAAAAGGATGGCAAACAAGTCCTGGAGAAAACACTGTTAAAAATGTTTCTTGTCAAATTCTGATCAGATCTACTCAAAAAATGCATAAAAAAATAAAGTTCATCAGAACAGCCACACAGGGTCAGACCAATGATCCACCTGGCCCAGTGTCCTGTCTTCCCACAGTCGCTGGTGGCAATTGCTTCAGAGGGAATGACCAGAACAGGGGAATTATCAAGTGATCCATCCACATCATCCAGTCCCAGCTTCAAATGATGTCTCCAAGATCCACTGGCTTCTTCTTACCCCAGCTTTGGTTCAATGTCTCTTCGGCCTTTTCCCAAGTATATCCCACGGGTCTGTATCCTACACTCAGAGTCTCTGTCCCCCCTATAGTAGCAGCTGTTCACAAGTCTGGTTCTTTAGCTCAAAGGGTAGCCACCTGTGTCTGCAGAGGCAGCGATCCCAGGTTCACATCACGGCAGATGCACTGGGTTAACTTAGGGCTGCAGATACGCTGCTGCAGTGTAGATACTTGCTAATGAGACAGGTGGTTTTCTTCCCATCACTACTGTAAATCCAGCTCCTGGCTAGACTGTAGAATTCTTTCATCGACCATGTGGCGTCTACAAGGGGGCTGAGGCGGCTTCACTATATCTCTCAGGGCTGTGAAGTTTTCACACCCGAGCAAAGTATCTAGGTCAACCTAAGTTTTAAGCGTAGAGAGACCAGGTGTGCTTTGCACACTAGTGTCCACTTCCCATCTAACCTTGATCCCCCCCACCTCCCCTCCACACACACACACTGAGCAACACAGAAAGGGCAGGTGAGGTCACAACTAGCGCTGGGCATATAATGGATTTTTTTCCACTTTGTTGGAAGTTCCAACAAATCACACAAAAATTAGTCTTAGATTAAGTCAAGAACAATTTTCTTTCAAAATTCTCATCGCAACAAAAAGTAAAAAAAAATAAATTGTTGAAAAGAAATGTTTCATTTTGATTTTTAAGTTTTAAAAACAAAATTAAAGGAAATTATGAAACAAAAAGCCAAAACCACCAAAATGAAATGTTCAGCTCTTTTTGGAGTTTGTTTCTAGGTTGTTTGTCTGCTAAATTGATTGGGCAAAATTGATAAACATTCTCATATTGTTTTGGTGTCACCAGATCTGCATTTTTGGCCAAAAATAAAAAAGATTTTGTCAAAACATTTCACCCAGTTCAAGTTGCGACCAAAATTTATGACCTTTAGGTTTTGTTAATCCAGTTTTGTCAAACCTAAACATTCAAAAATCTCCCCCAAAATCATGATTTTTTTTAATACACAAATTAAGGGGTTTTTTTTAAACCTTTGTTAGGGGAGGGGCAGATCCCATTTTCAAACTTTTCTCTACAATCAGGAAGGCTAGAAATATTCTCATGTAACCACGATTCCTGGGACTAGAGAATTATGAAAACCCTCCAGATAAAAATCACATTCCAGTAGCAGAATCTGGCTTTAAACTAGTAATTGAGACCTAGTCCCTCAAAAGTATTTAGGGTCTATGGAAACCTTTGAGGTTCCAGGCCTGAGTTCTTAGCTCTTCTGTCCCACATTCAACATCACTCAGGGGGATCCTCCTTTTAGAGCAACCTGTCTTTTCCATCTCTTCTTTCTCCATCTTCTCCCTCTGCTCTTTCCCCCTGTCTTTGTCACTCTCTTCCTTTCTCCCATCCGCAGCTCCAAGCTCTCATTCACTAAAATGAGCTAAATTAATTTACAAATGAATGTGGTCATTTTAGTGTCAGGCCAGTTTCCATTGTGGAGGGCCAGCCCATCGTGGGAATGCTTGGGAATCCCCCAGGAGGAGCTGGAGTCTGTTGTGGAGGAAAAGGAGGTCTAGTCGTCCCATCCCTTACTCTCCATGTTGCCGCCACGACCCTCACCAGGAAAAACCAGCGTAGAGGAAAAAGAAAAGTTAGTGTTATCACTAAGTTCCAGAGTTAACACGTCAATCAATTAAATGGGGCACTTTTCTGAGTTATTGTTTCAAGTTCTCTGCTGACTCAGGCTCTCTTTGATTTGCCAAGGCTTATGCACTTTAGGTATTAACGCAATGTTAGATTTAAACCTCTAAAGCACCTGTTCAGTAGTACCATGGCAATGGAGTTATTGTGCAGCAGAGTTACTGTCGTGAGCATTGAAAGATGGTTTTTCAGCAGAGATCTGGAGGGAGAAATGGTTGCAGAGGTAGGATGCTGCACAAGAGATGATGAATGTTTAAGTTCTGCATCCACTGAAGAGGCTGCATTTACCCTTTAAGTGATCTGTCCCCTCCTGCGGCACTGGGCTTCCTTCTAGAGCACTCGTCCAGCCGCTTGCAGATGAAATGTCTCTCTGAGTAGCACCTGGAACTGCTGACCCCATTTTCATCCAGGTAGGCGCACTGCCCTTCCCCTCTGACCTGAAACCTGCAAAGAGAAGCGGTGTGGGGTTATCAGATGCAGCCGGCTCCCATTCCTGCTCACGTATGGAGAAGCGATGTGGTTCAATGGCATACAACGCAGGGGAACTGGCTTCTCAACCAGGCTTTGCGACTAATCAACCCTGAGCTAGTCACTTCTAGCTGTAAATGTCACAGTGGACGCTGAGCACCTGAAAATCAGGCTCACAGAAAACAGGAAACAGAGGTTGTGAAGTTTCTTGCAGGTCTTTCCAGTGTGTGAGGGGACACAGGCCTGGAAGGGAGCTCCTGGGTCACTGCGTCCAGCCCCCTGCTATGGCAGGCAACCCCGGCATATCGTCCTGTTCACAGACTTCTCAGGTTCTGTATTTTATCTAGTTAGGTGGTTCACCCCACTGCTCCTACGGGGTGGCTGCTTCAGAACCTCCCTCCTCTGATGGGCAGAAACCTGCTAATTTCCAGCCCCAAATTAATTCCTGGCCAGTTTATCCCTGTGTGATCTCGTGCCAACATTGCCCTGTAGCTTCGGTAGTTCCTCTCCCGCCCAGGTGTCTACCCCCGAGGTATTTACAGAGAGCAATGAGATACCCTCTCATCTTGCTAGGCTCAACCAGCCAAGCTCTTTCAGTCTCCTCAGATAAGAGAGACTCTCCATTCCCACGAGCATCCTAGCTGTACTTCTCTGCACCTGTTCCAGTCTGAGTGCATCTTTCTTGACTACAGGTGACCAGAACTGGACACTTTAGTGCAGCTAGACCGGAAATCAGGCAATACATCAGGGTAAGCAAACCTCATAAGAACGGCCGTGCTGGGTCAGACCAATGGTCCATCTAGCCCAGTATCCTGTCTGCTGACTGTGGCCGGTGCCAGGTGCTTCAGAGGGAATAAACAGAACGGGGCAACTATCAAGTGATCCTGTTGGCCACTCCCAGCTTCTGGCAAACAGAGCTAGGGACACTCAGAGCGTGGGGTTGCTTTCCTGACCATCATGGCTTTCCTCCAGACTCGCCTCTTCCAGCAACTTCTCCTCTTTCCCACAACCCTTTTGCTGTCCCACCTGTCCCCTCACCCATTATGTTCTCCCCCTGGGTCTCCAAAGCCCTCCCCCACACTTCCCAACAATTTTCCTCTGCCTCCCCTCCCCAGGCAGCCAGAGCCCAGCTCACCCACTGAGCTGCCGCATCTTCTGCTGCATCCCGTAGCCATAGCGATTCCCCTCAGTGGGGTGTCACTGTGCATGAACGATGGGATGTTCGTGAATGCCTCAGGGGGGAACAGTTTACACGGACGTGGGTGGTAAATGGAATTTCCATCCTGGGGGAAATTCTCATGTTTTGGGACAGAAAGGTCAAAATATTTAAAATTTCCCACAGAACAGAAATTCTCTTCCCCTCGCCCCCCCAAAATGCTTTAGGTTGACCCAAAATGAAACATTTTCGTAAGACTGTGAGGCTGATGCCAGGCATCATGGGAATTGTAGTTCTTGGTTCTTCCATCCATGTTCTTTCCTATAGGTCCTGATTCCCATCTGGACTACACCTCCCATGATGCACTGCAGTGTCTTCCTTCCACCAAAATACCACATAAGAACATGCATGAGTGAAACACTGGGCTGTAGCCCATGAAAGCTTATGGTCAAATAAATTTGTTAGTCTCTAAGGTGCCAAAAGTACTTCTGTTCTTTTGGTGGATACAGACTAACACAGCTGCTACTCTGAAACCTGAAACACTGCAGTGCATCATGGGAGATGTTGTCTGGTCAACGACCAGGGACAAATAGGACTGGAAGAACCCAGAACTACAATTCCCATGATGTGCTGCAGTGGCCCCACAGGAAAACCAAAATGAAAATGTTTCATTCTGGGTTGACTGAAAATAAACATTTGAGTCAATTTCCGCAGTGAAAACATCTCATCCAGTGTACCTTTCCCTCCAGGAAATTTTGCTTTTGACACAATCAGATTTTCCATAAGGGAAAACTTTGAGTAGGAATTTTTCCAACCAGTCCCACTGGTGTCATCCACATTAACTGAGTGGGCCTCTCTGTCCTCCTCTGGTGCCTGCGCTATGGCAGAGATCTACAAGTCTCCTACAGGTGCAACCTCCATAGAATGAGCCCTGTAGCTCAGGCAGTAGAGGATCAGGCTTTTAAGATCCTCAGGTCTTGCTTCCAATCCCTGTTCTGCACCCAGCCACGGGTTTTTTGTAGCATTTCGCTGCACCCTAATACTGAGAAAGCGAATGAGGAAAAGGGACGCACAGGTTGTTGAATATGGTACCGTTGGTCCACTTCCAGGGCTGGCCCTTGCTTTGTTCCCTCCAGAGGCCAATCCAGTGGTAAGGGATCCCACTACAGCACAGCATGAAATCCTGTGGATAAGAACACACACACTATATCCTTAGCTGTATTACAGCCGCCTTCACGGGGATTAGGGCCCCCATGCGCTGGGTGCTGCACACACAGAAAGCTGGTCCCTCGCCCAAAGAGCTGCCAGTCAAACTACACAGGACAAAGGGGTTCACCCAAAATGATTTTTTGCACAGGAAAAATTTATTTAAAAAACCCCAAATACTTTCCCCTCCCCCCCGTTTCATAACTGGGCGATTTCCTCCCATTTTCTTACAGTTTCCCAACTTTGAGGAATCAGAGAACATAGGGCTGGAAGGGACCTCAAGAGATCATCATCCAGCCCCCTGTGCTCAGGCAGGACAAAACAGACCTAGACAATCACCTCCCATGTCTTATGTACAAAATTCCCATTAATAATACACCCCAGGATGAGATTAGCCTTTTTCTCAGCTGCATCACATTGTCGACTCATTTAATTTGTGGTCCACTGTAACACCCAGACCCTTTTCAGCAGCACTACTGCCTACGCAGGTATTCTCTATTTTGCCTTCATGCATTTGATTTTTCCTTCCTAGATGAAGTACTTTGCACTTGTCTTTATTGCTGGTTAAATTATATAGATACTGTATATAAAATGAGGCATATACTGTTGAGATAAAAATGTTCCTTTCTTTTTCAGAGTAAACTTTGCACTGCTTTCCTGCTGGGAAAAGTTTGGGAAATTGCTTTGTTTTGTTTTTTTTAAAGGTGGGTTTCCACACCTTTTCCCCATGCTTTTTATTTTTCCTCTGTTTTTCCAGTATAAAATGATGTGGGGAAAAGGAAAAAAAGGCGGGGGGGGGGATTTTGGAGTTAAAAAAAAAACTGAAATGACATTTGAAGTTAAAAATTTGGGAGAGAGGGAAAGAATCAACTTTTTTCTATTAAAAATGTCAAATTCTGCCCCGGAATTTCCATTTTACAACCAGCTTCTTGAATCTAAGAGCTGCATTAGGCCTTTGGGGGGCGCCAGGCTCTGGCATGTTTCTAGCTGTGGTTATGAATGTTTGTGTCTCTTCCTTACCAGCTCCGGCTGGGCATCAATGGAAGCCAGGGAGGCATTGAGGGAAGAGCAGTTGCTCTGGCTGTTGTTCCAGTTGTCTTTAGTCTCTGAGAAGTAGCAGCATTTCCTTTGGTATCCCACCCAGCTGTTCGGGCACGCAGCAGTGATGTGGGGTGGGCAGTCTGGGCAGGGGGGAGGCTTCTTGGCTGAAAATCATCAAGTAGCACAGTGGTGAGAGATGGACCTATCCCGGGTGTCTGTCTCTGCGTGGGAATCCTGGACGGAGAGGGCACTAAGACCCACACATCTCAGGCTGGGTTGTTATTTTGCATAGATCCTAAGACCAGAAGGGACCAATCTCTTGCCTGACCTCTTGCTTGACAGAGGTCTTAGAACTGCCCCAAAATAATCCCTCGAGCAGAGCTTTTACATCATCATCATCATCATCATCCCATCATGATTTAAAAACGGTCAGTGACGGAGAATCCACCCTGCTCCTCGGTAAATCGTTCCAAGGGTGAATAACGCTCACTGTTAACAGCTGCTGCCTTATCCCCAGTCTGAATTTCTCCAGCTTCAACCTGTTGGTGCCACTAGGTAAAAATACTCTTGTTTAAGGCCTGTGTAATGGGGCCTGTGTGAACCAAAGTACCTCCATGTTAGTATGATAAAAGTCTGTGTGTTAGCCTCACTATATTTTTGTAATCTTTTGTACTAAAATGCTGACTGTAATTTTCTGTATAATGTGCTAACTGTAACCACCTGTGTTATGAGCTAATTGCTAAACAATAGGGCTGTAGTTAGCAAAGCCAGTTGCTACTAAAAACTGCTAGTACTGAATAAAATAAATAAAAAGTAAATGTTATAGCCAAGGCCATGTGCCTAAGAAAGTAACCCACACAATAAATAGCATAGAAAAAAAAATACAAGAAGGAGGGGTTATAAATACGAGTACTCTGCCTGTGTGCAGTTTGCAGGATTTGAGATTGCATTCTCCCTCGCACCTTATTTGAGCTCAAATAAACTTGTGTTTGCTTCTCTACCCTGGGGTGTTTATTGGCGTGGTGCACACCGGGCAACGGACCCCCCTGCTGTTGCCCCCCTCGGGCACTTTGTGCCGGCAACAGTTCTTGGCACCCAACGTGGGGCTTGAGGCTAAAATTAGCCTTGCCCGGATCCCTCCTGGTGGTCAACGGATTGCAGCGACGACCGACGCCCAGCGCGCACCGGTGACTTCATTGGGGGCCTCGGCGGAGACGTGATCTGGCTGACCTCGGAGGGCACAACGGTGCAACGCGCTCGAGTAGTGGAGAAGCAGCTGCGGGCGACGGTGTGGAACCGGTCCCAGGCGACGGTGAGGAACCAGTCCCTTGGATAAGGTAGGAACAGTCCGGGTGTCTGGACTGTCTCTGTCAGTACCTGGGGACGCCCAGAGTCTACCTGCGACATGGGGCAGGGGCAGAGCAAGGCAGGGAAGGGAAGGTGTACCCCCCTAGAATGCATTCTAGAGAATTGGAAGGTGTTTGGTTCGGATCCGTTAACCAAGAATAGGTTAAAAAGGTTTTGTACAGTGAACTGGCCTCTGTATCAATTGGAGGGTCAGGAAAAATGGCCCGCTGAAGGCTCAGTAAATTACAATACTATCCTTCAATTACTATTGTTTTGTCAGAGAACAGGTAAATGGAATGAACATATGTATGCACAGCTGTTTATGATGTTAAGAAATAGGTCAACTCTCTTGCTAAGGTGCAATGTAACCCCAACTGTAAGGTATAGTGCAGTCCTGACAGGGTCGGTAGTAACTGATGCTAGTTTTCCAAACCCCTCCCCCGTTGTAATGGCAGAGCCGGTGTCCCCTTTGGCTACAGCACTCCCATCTTATGAAAGAAAGGTGCCCTCAGCCCCGGAGATTACTCTCCCAGTGGGAGTCTATCCGTTACTTACAGAGTCCCGAATATCCCGTCCAGGAGCACAGGAGTGTCCGGCAGAAACTCTGCAAGTGTATAATCATGTTCCTTTCGATCCCATGGCCCTAGCAGCCTTTAAAGCACAGGCTGGAAAATTTTCCACAAACCCAAGCCATTTTATCTCAGTTTTTGAGGGATGCCTAGTGAGTCACAAGCCTGACTGGGATGATTGCCAGGTTCTTTTAAAAACTTTACTCTCTGAAGTGGAGCGGACCCAGGTACTGGCAAAAGCTAGGGAGGGGGCAGAGCGAAGACATAAGGCAGACCGGAAACATGTCCCTGAACCAAAAGATTAAGTTCCCTTTAGAGGCCCCCAGTGGAACCCAAATAAAAAGGAGGATTTTGCCCGCTTATCTACTTATAAGGATTTGCTTTTACATGGTCTCAGGCACTCGGTGGTTAGGCACAATAATTGGGCAAAGCCCTATGACCTTGTGCAGGAGCCAAAAGAAACTCCAGTTGCCTTTTTGCAGCGCATTCGAGACACTATTTGGCAGAATACTAGTGCAGACCCTGATGATCAGGCAACTGAGGCCATGATAAAGGGCATTTTTCTCAGCCGTGAAGCTTTTGATATTAAAAAAAATTGCAAAAAAAGGAGGATTTAATGGGCATAACTATGGCACAGATTTTGGAAATTGCAAACAAGGCTTATAGCCTTAGAGAGAGGAAAAAGAAAAAAAAGCAAGTAAAAATAATGGTAGCGGCAGTGCAAGCTGGCACTAGGAAAGGGCCACGGGAAGGTGAAAGAGGAAGGGGAATGAGAGGCCGTGGACGTGGACGTCCTGGCTCACAAGAGAGACGTCTGGGTCCCAATCAGTGTGCTATTTGTCTGCAGGAGGAACATTGGAGACGTAAATGCCCTGAGAGGGAAGGTACCCAAATGATGGCAGCAGAGGATAATGAATAGGGGTGTCAGGGGAAACGGACCATCCCACCCCCAGAGCCCCGAGTAAAAATGCGGGTGGGAAACTCTAAAATAGACTTTTTAGTGGATTCTGGAGCAGCATGAACTGCTGTAAACCAGCCCCTCCAGCTGCCGGTGGCAGATTCCCTTACTGTGGTGGGTGCCACAGGAAAAGGAGCCAAGTGTCCAGTATATGCCCCAGCGGAATGTGCTTTGGGAAACAGAACTATATCTCACAAGCTGGTTTACCTCCCTAATTGCCCAACGCCCCTGCTAGGGCGAGACCTACTTTGTCGTTTAGGTGCCACCCTCCATTTCACTCAAGACAAAATAACTCTCACCCTACCACCCGAGAATGCATGAATAATGACCCTTGCAGTTGAACCCTCAGCCAGGCAAGCCCCAAAGTAAAGCCAGTGGAAAAATCAGATATACCCCCTGGTATGGGCATCAAAAATTCCAGAAAAAGCCACACACCAAACCCCAGTTAAAATTCAGCTCTTGCCAGAAAAAGGCCCGGTGCAAATCAAACAGTACCCAATCAAGAAAGAAGCCAGAGAGGGGCTACAGGAAACAATAGATCGCTTCCTACAGTATGGCGTGCTTCGAAAATGCCAGTCAGCTTGGAACACTCCTATCTTGCCCGTACAAAAGCCTGATGGCACGTACCGGCTGGTACAGAACCTTAGGGCAGTTAATAAACGGGTTAAAACTCTGCACCCCCTAGTCCCAAACCCATATACCTTGTTGGCCTCGGTGGGGGGGCAGTATACCCATTTTTCAGTTTTAAATTTAAAGAATGCATTCTTCACAATTCCGGTTGATACACTATCTCAGGAAATTTTCTCCTTCAAGTGGGAGGACCAAAGAAGGGTTAAAAAGCAGCTTTGCTGGACTGTGTTAGCCCAAGAATTTAAAAACTCCCCCACCCTTTTTGGTCAGGCCCTGACTAGGGACTTGGAGAAATGGAACAACGAGAATCAGGTCCTCCTTCTGCAATATGTAGATGATTTGCTAATTGCAGCTGTGGGTCTGACCCCTTGCCTTAAAGCCACTGCAAGCCTCCTGAGCTTTATTGGACTCCGAGAATATAGAGTAGCTAAAAGTAAGGCTCAGATTGGCCTCCCAGAAGTACGGTACCTGGGGTTCCACATAAGGCAGGGGGAGCGTCAGCTTTCAAATAAAAAAAAAGAAGCTATATGCCAAGTTCCTATCCCAAGCAATCGTAAAAGGCTCAGAGGATTTCTGGAAATGGTGGGCTTCTGCAGAATATGGATCCCAGATTTTGGATTATGGGCTAAACCATTGTATAAATGTGTCAAGGAAACAAATCAAGACTCTTTTTGCTGGTCTCCAGAAGCTAACAGAGCATTTAAAATTAAAAAAAAAAAAAATAATGGAAGCCCCAGCCCTGGGTTTACCAGACCTTTCTAAGCCCTTTCAATTGTATGTACATGAGCGAAAAGGAGTAGCACTGGGAGTGCTTACCCAGCTGTTAGGCACCTGGAAACGTCCTGTAGCTTACTTCTCCAAACAACTAGATCAAGTTGCAAAGGGATGGCCAGCATGTTTAAGGGCGGTTGCGGCAACTGCCCTGGTCTTAAAGGAAGCTGAAAAGTTAACACTGGAGGGGGTTGTACAAGTGTATACTCTCCATATGGTCCGGGCTTTGCTGGATGCCAAGGATGGTCTCTGGCTCACCCAGGCCCGGGTAGCTCGATACCAAACTAAACTTCTAAAGAACCCCAAAGTTACCCTATAGCCCTGCCCTTCCCTCAACCCAGCTACCCTGTTGCCTGAAACAGAGGAGCAGGAACACGACTGTCTAAATGTTATAAATGCCCAATACTCCAGTCGCCCAGACTTAAAAAATCAGCCACTCCCAAATGCGGAGTATGAATGGTATACTGATGGAAGCAGTGCTGTTATTAATGGCCAAAGGAGGGCGGGTTATGCTGTTGTAACTCTCCATGAGACAGTGGAAGCAGAAAGTCTGCCCGCCGAAACATCAGCCCAGCTGGCTAAATTAATAGTTTTAACTCGCGCGCTTAAACTGTCAAAAAAAAAAAAGAGTTAACATTTTTACTGATTGCAGATCTGCGTTTGGAGTGCTGCACGCTCGTGCAGGTCTGTGGAAGCAGAGGGGAATGCTGGCAGCTCAAGGCTCTCCGGTGAAACATGGGTCTCAGATCCTCCGGCTCCTAAAAGCTGTACAGCTCCCAGCGGAGATAACAGTAATACACTGCAAGGCACATCAAAAGAAAAACCAAGATGTTGCCGGGGCAATGCTCGAGCGGACAGAGAAGCCAAGCGCGTCGCCATCCTGAGCCTACCGACAACTAAAAACCCCCACATGCTCCATTCCTTCGGTGGGGGAGCTTGCGACTCCTCTGTACTCCTGTGAAGAAAAGCAGCTGGCTGACAGGCTCGGTCTTCAGGAAAAGGAGGGGTGGCTCCACTCCGCAGAGGGAAAGATTCTCCTGCCAAAGAGCCTAATCCAACCAGTGCTGCAAAGATTACATCAAACTACTCATGCTGGCAGGGAGGCCCTTGTCCTGCTAATAAATAAATATTTCCTAACTTCTGGACTTCATCCACTGGCCTCCCAGGTGCAGGCTAAATGCTTGGTCTGCCAAAAAAAACAACCCTCGACCAGGATCTTCAGTGCCACCAGCCACTCTGGAACCCACCCCAGGCCCAGGACTGGTGTGGCAAATAAATTTTACTAAGCTTCCTTGGACTCAAGGGTTTAAATACCTCCTTGTCTTGGTGGACCGTTTTAGTGGATAGCCCGAAGCCTACCCCTGCCGTAACTGCACAGCAAAAACAGTAGCTCTTAAATTCAGCAAAAAAATCATCCCTCGCTTTGGGCTCCCCCAGTGAATGAAATCGAACAACAAAACTCACTTCACATCAAAAATCATTCAGCGTATAGCAGACGCCCTGCAAATTCCTTGAAAGCTCCATACCCCATGGCAACCGCAAGCCAGTGGTGTGGTAAAGCATACAAATCAAACCCTTAAAAAACACCTCTCAAAAATCTGCCAAAAGGCTTCTCTACAATGGCCTGATGCTTTGCCCCTTGCCCTGCTTCGTATCCGGGTTCTCCCTAAGGGTAAATTAGGACTCAGTCCCTTCAAAATTGTTTTTAAAAGGGCATGGCCTATAAGTGGTACCCTGGTTCTGGCAGGAAAGTGGAAAATAGGGTGTGGGTTTTTATCACAGTATATGTGCTCTTTGTCTGCTGTTCTCTCTTCTCTTCACAGGTATACCAAAAATCTACAGCCATCTCCACTGAATGCTCCTGTCCACTCCTTGCAGCCAGGCAATTCCGTGCTCGTGTGTACCTGAAAGGACGAACCCCTGCAGAAACGGTGAAGGGGACCATACACAGTCCTGCTGGTTTCCCACACTGCGGCCAAGGTTGAGGGGCACAAGACCTGGATTCATCACTCTCGTCTAAAAAAAGTCTCCGCTCCATCATCAACGGACCAGCAAACTGTTCAGCCCACCAGTAATCCCAATAATACTAACCTTGAACTAAAACTGTTGTTTAAAAGACATAAGGGCCAAGCCCAACCTTCTTCAGTTTCTTAGGCCCTATATAGGTGGAAGCCCTCCTGTAAGGTCTCACATTCCCCCCATTAGTTGGCCATACTATTGCCCCCTTCAAGGGCGGTGGGTAGTACACGTTTTTGTATACAGGGGCGCCAATCAAAGGGTTCATGGGTTCTTATCACCCTCCTTTGGGTCCTACTTGGGTACAGGTCCGTAAAAAGCACCCTCGTCAGCGTTAAGTGTTAAATGCAGTGCTTCCCCTTTGGGCGCCCTAATTCCCTTCCCCAGAAGTACCCTAAAAACTGGCTGTGTCTGTTTTCTCAAAAATGGCCCAACCTACTAATATGGGTCATTTTGTTTCTTATATGCCTTTTAATTGTCCTTTTTATTCTTTGGGGTTTTGGCGACCTAGGGTTTTAGGCCCTCTGTGGCTCATTTGGGTTATAATTCTCCCTATTGGAATAGCCCAACTGCACGCTGGTTGGGGTCCCAATCCACCTAAGGATTTTACTGGTAACACCTTTAAAACCCTAAAAATTGCTTTTGCCCGTAAGTTTAATTTTTCCAACTGTTGGATTTGTGTCCAAATCCCACATCACGCTGCTGGGTTACCCTAAAAAGCTATTCCCCAAAACTGGTCAGACTTTTGTCAAAAATAAATGGTAACTAAAAACAGCACCTCTCACAATAAAGGTTTACGACTTAATTGTACCAAAGAGGCCCCTTATGGGTTACATAATGGCTCTTGGACTCCTTATTGTAATAGCACCTTTAAGCCCCAGTCTATTCGGTTGCGCTCTCCACCCGCTGGTCTCATATGCTATCAGCAAGCCAGTACAAGTAACCATACCTGGTTTGCAGGAAATAGTCCATGTACATTTTACGTTGGTCCTGGTATAAATTTTACTATCCCTCTAGTGAATGCCACTGGTCAGCAAACCGGCAATGCAACTTTCGCTCTTACCATAAATGCCACCCTACTGAACCAAAAAGGTAACAATGAAAAGGCTAGCTATGGTAAATCATTCTGGGTCTGTGGTAATAATGCCTATAAGTGGCTTCCTCATGGCTGGTATAAAAGTTGTTATTTGGGCTATCTTGCTCCTCCCCTTCGTGTCTTAACCCAGGCCCCTTTAGGTCGCCCCAGGTATCAGCAATCCCTATATGCCACCATCGAGCCTATCAAGGAGAAAGACAGGTTTAAAATAATATTCCTTCCATCATATGGGATGGAACAACTAGCCCAACTTTATCAAAGGCTCTCTGTGTTTCTCACTCAGTTTGCCAATGACACCCTGGCTAGCATCAGCTCTAAGCTTTATCAGCTCCAACTGCTGGCCCTACAAAACCGCCAAGCTCTGGATTATGTTCTGGCTTCACAGGGCAAAGTATGTGCCCTTACTAAAAAAAAATGCTGTACATATGTCCCAAAAAAATGTAAAGAACATCAATAAGCACATTTTATCCGCCAAGCAGGCTTTTAACCAGTGGAAGGCCCTGAAACAGGCTCCCTCCCTATTTAATACTGTCTTTAGTTGGCTGCCCAATCTTAAATGGGTGAAAACAGGGCTAATTCACATCCTGCTCACTGGTGTGGTATTGTGTCTTGTTATTTTCCTTTTGCTTATATGCTGTAAAGCATTTATTCATAAAGTTTGTACCTCCTACTCTCCAAAAGCAGCTATGTACCCCCTTATAAAAAATGCTAATATCATTTTACTTAACAACCTGTTATCCTTTAAATATAAAAAAACTCAGCCAAAAGTTTGTTAAGTGTTCTCAAAAAAAAAAATTGTTGGTGCCACTAGGTAAAAATACTCTTGCTTAAGGCCTGTGTAAACCAAAGTACCTCCATGTTAGTATAATAAAAGTCTGTGTGTTAGCCTCACTATATTTTTGTAATCTTTTGTACTAAAATGCTGACTGTAATTTTCTGTATTAATGTGCTAACTGTAACCACCTGTGTTATAAGCTAATTGCTAAACAATAGGGCTGTAGTTAGCAAAGCCAGTTGCTACTAAAAACTGCTAGTACTGAATAAAATAAATAAAAAGTAAATGTTATAGCCAAGGCCATGTGCCTGAGAAAGTAACCCACACAATGAATAGCATAGAAAGAAAGATACAAGAAGGAGGGGTTATAAATACTAGTACTCTGCCTGTGTGCAGGATTTGAGATTGCATTGTCTCTCGCCCTTATTTAAGCTCAAATAAACTTGTGTTTGCTTCTGTACCCTGGCGTGTTTATTGGCGTGGTGCACACCGGGCAACGGACCCCCCTGTTGTTGCCCCCCTCGGGCACTTTGTGCCGGCAACAAACTTCCAGCCACTGGATCGTGTTAGACTGAAGAGCCCATTGTTAAATATTTGTGCCTCAAGTAGGTATTTGTAGACTGGGATCAAGTCACCCTTTAACCTTCTCCTGTAAATAGATGGAGCTCTTCGAATCTACCACATAAAGCAGGTTTTAATCCTTCTTGTGGCTCAGCTCTGACCCCTCTCCAATTTATCAACATCCTTCTTGAATTGTGGGCACCTGAACTGGACACGGGTTTCCAGCAGCAGACGCACCAGAGCCAAATCCAGAGGTAAAATAACCCATCTTCTCCTACTCGAGATCCCCGTTTATACATCCCAAGGTCGCATGAGCTCCTTTGGCCATAGCGTCCCACTGGGAGCTCGTGTTCAGCCGATTATCCCCCATTACCCCCAAACCTTTGACAGAGCCCCTGCTTCCCTGGACAGAGCTCCCCCTCCCGGTTGTATGGTCACCATTTGCATGGGGTGGCTGGGGAGGACAGAGTGGAGCTAAGATGGCGTCATGACCCACTGTAACCATGCATCCAAATGGGCCTGTTGGCCATCTTAACTTCTGGCACCGTCGAGGTGCACCCATTCTGTCAGGTAAGGGGTGAAAAATGGGAGGGGTGGGCGCATTTCATGGACTCCTCCTTGACGTATCCTCCTCAGTGCACACATGTGACGGCTGCCACACCAGGGCTAGAACTGGGGCCCTCCAGAGCTAAGAGTGAGACCCGTAATATCGGAGCCGAGAGCCCCTAGGTGGGGCTAGAACAATTCACGTTCTCTGTAGCTGGGCCATAGGATGACCAGACAGCAAGTGTGAAAAATTGGGCTGGGAGTGGGGGAGTAATAGGAGCCTATATAAGAAAAAAAACCCAAAATTGGGACTGTCCCTATAAAATTGGGACATCTGGTCACCCTACTGGGCCCAAAGCCAGCCTGTCACACACACTTGCCAAGGCGTTTCACTCAGGAGAGCAAATCAGCCATTAAAACAGAAGGCAAAGGAGCCTAACAAGAGGGATGCGGGAAATGGTTTCCCCAACATCCTGCAAAAACGTTTGAGGTTTCAGAGAATTTTCCCTTCCTGAGTCGAGGAGAAAAGTCAAACGTTTTCATGAACTGAAAAGCCAGAAACAATTTCAGTTCGGGTCAACGGAAACTTTTACTAGCCATGTGATTTCCCAACGCACAGACGCATTAACTATGGGCAGAAATGCTGGCACATGCTCTGTAGCAAAACAGCACGAGTGAATGGCTGGCATATGTGAAGAGATGCTGGCTTTGTGCTTCCTATATTCCGGGGCCATTCAGGGCCCTGACCTTCCCCTGGTGTGATTTAGAGCAGCCTCAGGGGTGCTCTAACTTACCCTCTGCTTCTCAGGCTGCCTGGGAAGCACAGAACAGCTGTAATGCAGTGTGCTCTGGCCACAACCCCAACCCATCCCATCCCATCCCATATACCAGTTTCACACCAGCTGGGGTGGGGGTCCCGTGAACTTGGGGGATTTTCAGAGGGCTCTTTGCATCCACCATGAGTCCACAGAGTGGTGTCAAGTGGTCTAAGGATCCAGTCCAGAGTCTCCCACTCTCTACACAGTCCAACCCGATTCCTACAGCGTGTTCCTCCCTGTAGCCATTTCCAGTGAGGCCAAGCAGCCAGCGCCTCACTCTAACACTAACAGCTGTCACCGCACACTCCCTACCATGTGTCTTCTTTAAGGAATCCTGGGAACTCTTTTGTTCCTGGGGGCAGGACGCACACACTCCAACACACCCCTTTCCGCTGCACCATCCATACCCAGCCAGGAATGGGAAGAATCCGTACAGCACGGCAGATTCTCTGTGTCATGTGAGTTTTACGGAGGAGATTTGGCACAGAAAAAGCATTTAGAAATGCTCCCAAAGCCACGAGAGACTGGCCTGGATCAGGGAACTGAATCCTGTGCCTGAGGCTCCCAGTTGCATTTTACACACAGTACTGTGGATGAGGGAATAGGAACAAGAATAAATGGACTGGAAACATTTTAGAGACGTGCTGTGAGCAATGGCCACACGGTGGCACCCAAACCTACAACAATTTAAGGTGAGACTGGGCGTTGGATGACACAGGGAGTGGGAGGCAGGGAAACCCACCACTGTATCCCTACAACACTACCCAGGCCTGGGATCTAAAGGGGCTGCTTCCAAGGGGGCAGGGAACAGGGTTAGGCCCTTCCACTTTGGGGAAAAGGGTCTGGAGAGAGATTTCCCCTCTGAAAAGGAGCATGTGCTTCAATGGAGGAGTCAGACCAGGGCAAAGACGGGGTGAGAAGAGACCATGGGAAACACAAGTGGGCACCGTGACTTTCGGGCTAGGACAAGCAGTCAATGAAGATCCAGTGACAAGGAATGAGAATCAGCTGGGTTAGTAATGACCCTTCAATCACCTGCCAGTGCAATTATGGTGATGATCAAAGCTGTGATGACGACAGTAACGATAATTGGGATCCGTTTATCTTTAATGCATTTTAGGCTGAAATCTGAAAAAGAAAAAAAAAAAAAATGAAAGGAGACAAAGGTGTTTCAATAGCAAATGCTGCCGGGCCCTGATCTCAGCTTGGGCAGGGACTGTCTCTCCCTGTGAGTCTGTGCAGCGCCCGGTACAACGGGGCCCTGATCTCAGCTGGGGCAGGGACTGTCTCTCCCTGTGGGTCTGTGCAGCGCACGGCACAATGGGGTCCTGATCTCAGCTGAGGCAGGGACTGTCTCTCCCTGTGGGTCTGTGCAGCACCCGGCACAACGGGGCCCTGATCTCAGCTGGGGCATGGACTGTCTCTCCCTGTTGGACTGTGCAGCACGCAATGGGGCTCAGCTGCTGTCTCTCGATGTTACCATATTGTACCTAATAAATAATGTAATTATTTACCAACATTTCTTCCCCTTTCTTCCACCGGTCCGTGACCTGCCAGCATTAGGCCAGTCACCCCTCCACCTATCAGAAAGCAAAAGAAACTGTCATTTAAGGTCAGATCATACAGTCCCCTCCACGCAGGGCCCAGTGCTGTGTCCGAAGCCCAGGCCTTTTGAAGTGTCCATCACTGCTTCCCCTCCCCCTGTGCATCCCAAAGTGACTGGCATTCCCAATCTTGCTATCCCCACCCCACACAGCCCACACTTGGCCTGGCTGAGGGGCTCCAAGCAGATTAGAGAGCATGCCAATGCAATTCACAAATTGTGTGCCATGTCCCCCTCGAGTGGCTGGTAAGAGGATAAAATCTCTGCCAACATTTCTGTTAGCATAACAACAACTCTGGCTCTTCCTGTTCTCCAGAGAAATCTCCAATCCCTCTTGGAATTCTGCTAAGTTCTTGGCCTTAAGATCATCGGTTGATGTCACCTAGCAGCCAGTTCCACCATCTAATTACCCAGTGTGTGAAAAATTGTTTCCACTGATCAGTTTGAAGTTCCCACCTTTCCATTCCATTGACTGTCCACTTCGTGCTAGTGCTAGACACAGATCTACCTTCTCTATCCCACCCATTATCCTGTCCCTTGTACCTGTCTCCTCTCCAAGGTAACAGTCTCTGTCTTTTCAAGCTCTATTCATAGGAGAGTTTTCCCAGGCCCTTGAGCCTTCTCGTCACCTCTCCCTGAACCCCTCTAGTTCTACAATATCCTTTTCGAGACGGGGCGCACACAGTATTTCAGATTTTCAGCCTTTCACTACACCAGATCTCCTGTTGGCCATAGAGTCCTTCAGGGTAGAAAAGACCCAAAATGCTAACGTTAAAAAACAAGCCTGAACCAAAGAGCAAAAAAGCTCCTTGTTTCCTGTCTTTATCTCTCATAAAAAAGAGGGGGAACCCACCCACTGTATTTTTGTCCCTTTGCCAATCACATTGCAGGCTCCCTGTTAATTAAGACTAAAGGATTTATTAATTACTGGTATCGCTTGTTGCTTCACCGGTCTCTTCTGCCATTTTCTGGACAATCAGCAGCGAGACTGCTGTGTCGCCACCTACCAGGAAGGAACAGAGACAGTCACTCAGAGTGGGTTATTTTAATTACGCATTTCTCCTTTAAAGCCTTCAGAACGTACCATGTGCCAAATGCAACAGTCAATGCCCAGTCCAACCTCTCACTGTGTCATCAAGGTGTTTTCAGTGCAACCGTCACCATGTGAGAACCACAGTTGTGGCCTCCCCCAGCCTTAATATCCTCCAATACCCAACAGTCCCCACCCCTCCTTCAGAGAGTCATAGATTTTAACACTCGAAATCAGGCTGTCAATTAATTGCAGTTAACTCACGCGATTAGCTCAAAAAATTAATCACGATTAAAAAAAATTAATTGCGATTAGTTTAGTGGGGTTTAGGACACACCCACTGATCAGACAGATCTCCTGGCTGATGAAGGGGTCCTTAATGTAATGGGTGCACAGGGTTCCCCAAACAAGGGCTTAGTAAGTAAGAGCAATGGGCCAGTGCTGCACATTCTCCTGCTCCAGCTACTGGCCTCTGGGCCACCAAATTTCCAACCTTCACTTACACCAACCACATGGCTACTTTTAAGGCATTAAACAATGTGACCTCCACTGGCACCAGGCCTTTAACTCAAGGGACACACAGAATTTCCTTTCCACCGTGGCTTCAGTGGTACGGGCTGCTGGGCAGGGCGGGCGAGACTTTGCACAGACTCCTGGGAATACAGATGGCTCTTGTCTGTCTCCCTAATTCCAGCCCTTCGCGTTGCCAATTCTATCTCATCACCGTAGCTCCTGAGAATCTCTCATGTACTCGGTGCCAACGCACCTACGGTTAATATTATTAGCTACTTCACTTGCAGAAGTCTCACAGGGCATCAACCAAGACTGAACCCCCGTTGTGCCGGGCACTGCACAGACACACAGCGAGAGACAGTCCCTGTCCCAGCTGAGATCAGGGCCCCATTGTGCCGGGCGCTGCACAGATCCACAGGGAGAGACAGTCCCTGCCCCAGCTGAGATCAGGGCCCCGTTGTGCTGGGCGCTGCACAGATCCACAGTGACAGTCACTACCCTAGCGAGATCAGGGCCCCATTGTGCAGACAGTCTCTGACCCAAGAGCTCACAATCTAACCACACAAAGGGCGGGAGGGGAAAGAGTGCAGAGAGGGGACTTGCTCAGAGTCACACCACAGTTTAGTGACAGAACTAGGATAAGAACCCAGGTCTTCTGTCACCCACTCTGTTGCTCCGGGTACTAGATTACAGCATAACCGTGTTTTTTTTGTTCTGATTAGCATGGGCCTGGCTGGAGCCCTTGGCATAACAACAGTGTGACCAAAGTAGGCCTGACCTTGACAAAATAGGTTTTAGCTCACACCATATCCTGAGCAGAGAGGATGGTACAAAAACACACAGATCTCTCAAGAGACTAGTCAGCACATTCCCGAGAGATGGTTCAGGAACACACTGACCCCTCATACGACAAGGAGGGGATGACAGAATAACAGATCAGGATGTTTTGGCGAAACTAGAAGGTACAAGGCCAAGGGTGGTAACAAATAATGTCTGTACTGATGCCTAAAGAGGAGAAGCCAGAGGAGGGGTGACTTTTCGCTGATCTAGAGGACAGGATCCTGGTGCGCTGACTGAGCAGACTGAGAGTGTCCTTGTGGCTCCTATGGAACACTAGCACTGTGGTGTGTCGACAATGAACCTGGCCGAGCGCCTTAGCCACTGAACCGAGCCTGGGGGCTTATGAAAAACACACTGAATGAACTCGCTGCGCTGTGAGCGGGAACAACGCTGCAGCATCAGCCACGCCCCGCAGAGCGGACGACAGTCAGTCATTGAAAATGGCCAAACTTACAGAAACAGCTGAGTATCAGGGATGCTGAAAATCAGGTTCTTTCCCCAGTTCAATGGACAGCAGGGCCCATTAAGATCATCTCGTTAACCACAGGCCAGAGACCCTCCCCGGCAGCGCGTCCGGCATCCAGAACAGTGACGTGTTAAACAGAGCGTGTGTTTCAGAAAGATAGCTAATCTCAGTTTACTGGTTTTGCCTGCCATGGGAACCCCTTGGCCTTGGAGAGTTGTTCCAGTGACTGATTAACCTGTGAAAACAGATAGTGTTTCTGCAGCCTGATTTTCCCCACCCTCAGCTTCCTTCTGCTGGTTCTGCTTTTGTCTGCTCCATGCCAGGGACTTCCCTGAGGCTGCCCAGCATGGCGTCTTCAGCCACGGTGCTTTTTTAGCCTGGCTTTCTCTGCAGGCAGCAAACAGGAAAAGGCGTGTGATCCCCAGAGCGGCGTTACCAAGGTGACAGCGGTTGCTAGGCTCCCACCTGAGGCCTGGGCTACCCGAAGAAGTGATTCCGGAGTAAGCTAGGGAGAGACATGAAAGGGCCAGAGCTGTTCTGGAATAACTCCCAGGGCGGGCGCTCTCGTTCTGAAATACGATCACCTCGTTCTGGTTCAGCTTCACCCACTTCTGAAACAAGAGGAGCTATTCTGGAGCAGCTCGGCCCACGGGAGCTATTCCGGTCCATTTCCCCATGTAGACAAGCCCTCGGAAGGTGTTTGATTGTGAGAGTCAGATGTGAGCTTGGAGAAGGCTAAACCACCCCTCCAGAAGGTCGAGGAGCCATGACAGTGCAGTGGATTCTCTCCCCACCCGCCCTTGAACTCCTTATGCCGCTGGACTTGCTCAGAAGCCCTGTGTCCCCCTCCTACACAGCCCCCAGCATAGAGGCCTTCTGGGGGTGCAGCTAGGGCTAGGAGTGAGCATGATTCTGCAAGGCTGCTGCAAATTAGAGTAGCTCTGGGGCTGCTCTAACTTGCACCAACATCCCCAGAGCAGACCTGAAAAAAGAGACCCTCTGGTGGTTTAGGCGTTGCAGCCCCACTGCCTGGGCTCTGATCCCTGTGCTGACACCTCAACATCTACCCTTGTCCCTTCTTCCTGTCAGAACTCCAGGGGTTAAAGAAAGGGGGAGCTAAAAGGCTTTGCAGCTCCTCTTCTGTTCTGGCTGGTGCAGACAGGATGCCCCCTTCCTGTTTCTATCGACTTCAACACCCATGGACTCCTGTGGGACAGGATGGTCTAGCACCAATAGGGTGACCAGTCAGCAAGTGTGAAAAATTGTGACAGAGGGTGAGGGCTAATAGGAACCTATATAAGAAAAAGCCCCAAATATCAGGACTACTCCTATAAAATCAGGACATCTGGTCACCCTAAGTAGAAAGGGTACCATGCTGGGTCTCAGAAGAGCTCAATTATGTTTGCAGCTCTGCCCCTGCTTTCCTAGGTGACCTTGGGCAAGTCCCTGCTCTGTGACTCAGTTTCCCCTCCTGCCCCATTCCTTCTGGTGCATTTCACTTGCAAGCTCCCTGCCTCTGAGTGTGTGTGTCTGTTCTGTGCCCAGCACAGTGGGATCTTGGTCTTGGTCAGGGCCTCTAGACCCCACAGTAATAACACAACCAGCAAAGTAACAGCTAATTGGGAGTGGGAGACATCAGATGACACCCAACGGAGCTCAGCTGAGGCACTTCAGCTGAAAGTCTGGTGCTGGCTTAATGAGGAAGATGAGGCTGATTTGGCCTTCATTACAATCACAGCTCTTAAATGCTAGAACTTTCACTTCTCACTCTCAATTCACAGACCTAATTTCCTTCCTCTCAGACATTTTCAGGCGGGATTGGTGGAGCGAGACTTTTAATTGAACTTGAGACTTTCACATCGATGGGCCTTGGAGGCTTTTAGCTTTGGAGCCATTGTTACGTGCTGTGCATTTACTGAGCCAGGGTGGAACGGCAGCGAGAGCCGGGGCTGACGGCATGTTTAGGCAACAAATATTTTGGACTGACAATGCTTAAAAGCAAAAATCCAAGAAGGCAGCTTGTCCCCGAGCTCCTCAAAGAGCCAGTTTATCAAATTATAGGATCCGAAAAATGTCGGGTGGGAAGGGACCTCACAGGTCATCAAGTCCAGCCCCCTGCGCTGAGCACGACCAAGTAAACCCAGATGGGGGTTTGTCCAACCTGGTCTTAAACACCTCCGGTGACGGGGATTCCATAACCTCCCCTGGAAGCCTGTTCCAGAGCTTAACTCCCCTTAAAGTTATATTTTTTCCTAATATCTCACCTAAATCTCCCTTGCTGCGGATTCAGCCCATTACTTCTTGTCCTGCCATCAGTGGCCATGAAGAACAATTGATCACAGTCCTCTTTATAACAGCCTGCAAATACATTAAGGGCTGCTATCAGGTCCCCCCTCAGCCTTCTCTTCTCACGATTAAACACATCCAATTCTTTCATCCTTTCCCCATAAGTCATAAGAAAAGCCGTACTGGGTCAGACCAAAGGTCCATCCAGCCCTGTATCCTGTCCACCGACAGTGGCCAATGTCAGGTGCCCCAAAGAGAGTGAACCTAACAGGTTATCATCAAGGGATCTCTCTCCTGCCATCCGTCTCCACCCTCTGACAAACAGAGGCTGGGGACACCATTCCTTACCCATCCTGGCTAAGTTGGGTTTTCTAAACCTTTTATCACTTTTCTTGCTCTCCTCTGAACTCTCCCCAAATTGTCCACATCTTTCTTAATGTCCAGAAATGGGCACCGTACCCCAGATGAGGTCTCACCAGCACCGAACAGAGCTGGACAATGACCTGCTCTGTCTTCCACACGGCACTTGTGTTCAGGCACCTCGGAATGATATCAAACCGTTTTTTGAAACTGCATCACACTGTTGTCTCACATTCAAGTTTTTTGATCCACTAGAACCCCCAGATCCTTTTCCCCACTACGATCACCTGGCCAGTATTCCCCAGCTGGTAGTTGTCCATTTATTTTTTTCTGCTTATTACTTGTCCGTATTGAATTTCATCTTGCTAATTTCAGGCCAATTCTCCAATTTATCAAGGTCACTTTGAATTCTAATCTTATCCTCCAATGTGCTTGCAACCCCTCCTGGCTTGGTATCAGCCTCCCATTTTATAAGCGTTTGCTCCACTCCATTATCCAGGTAATTACTGAAAATGATGATTAGCCCCTGACCTACAACTGACCGTGCTAAAGCCTACTAGATACATCCTCTCAGCTGGACAGCGAACCATTGATAAGTACTCTGAGCACAATCAGTTGTGCACCCACCTTACAGTCATTTCTTCTAGACCACATTCCTCAGTTTGCTTGTGAGAATGTCACGTGGGACTGTGTCAAAGGCCTTGCTAAAATCAAGATATATCACGTCTCCTGCTTCTCCACTAGGCCAGTGACCCTGTTAAAAGAAGGAAATAAGGTTGGTATAGTTAGTATGATTTTTTTCCTGAGCAATCCATGTTGACCCTCACTTATCACCCTGTTATCCTCTAGGCTAGGGGCTTGCACACTGATTGTTTTATCATTTGTTTTAGTTCCTTTCCCGTGATCGAAGTTAGACTGACTGGTCTATAATTCCCTAGGTTCTCTTTCTTCCCCTTTTTAAAGGTGGGTCCAATGTCTGCCCTGCTCCATTCCTATGGGACCTCACCCACCTTCCATGAGATCTTGAAGAGAATCACTAACAGTTCAGAGATGATTTCGCCTGCATCGTCACTGCAAAGTGGGCAGGTTCCAGGCGCTCAGAAATGACCCAGGGTACGTCTACACTGCAAAACACCCATGGCAGCGAGTCTCAGAACCCGGGACTAGAGACTCGGGCTTGTGCTACGCCGCTAAACAGGGGGAGACCCACCCTTCTCACCGAGCTTCAGGGCAGGAACTTCTACGTGGCTCCTTTTAGCACCATTGTGTGTAGACTCAGGCTCGGAGATGAACATCTGTCACAGGTGGTTTGTTCTCTCTTGCTCTATGCCCATGGGGTGAATTGCCAGTGCCCTGGAGTGTTTTGTTTTGGCAGGTGTCAAGGCTAATTTGCCACTCTGGCACTTCAAATGCAGAAGGTGGGGGCCCGCACGGATTTTAAAAAATTAATTCTGGCCGCTTCCGGCTTATATTAAATTCCCAAGGTTACAGCTTTTCTCTAACCTTGGCTTGGTAAACACTGCCATCACCCAAATGCAAAATAAAATAAATAAACTCTTTCAACCCAGGAAGGAACACTTGGGAATTCCTTCCCAAGTCAAATAACATGCACAAACCTCTTAGGACACCAAAAACCCAATCCTGTTCTTAAAGGTAAATTTTATTAAAAACAAGGAAACTCTTTCAACCCAGGAAGGAACACTTGGGAATTCCTTCCCAAGTCAAATAACATGCACAAACCTCTTAGGACACCAAAAACCCAATCCTGTTCTTAAAGGTAAATTTTATTAAAAACAAGGAAACTCTTTCAACCCAGGAAGGAACACTTGGGAATTCCTTCCCAAGTCAAATAACATGCACAAACCTCTTAGGACACCAAAAACCCAATCCTGTTCTTAAAGGTAAATTTTATTAAAAATAAGGAAAAAATTACATCTGGAACTTAGGCTTTTTCCTAGAACTTAAAAGAAACAATTACAAAAATCAAACATCCAAAAGAGCTTTCTTGGGGGTTCAGCTTAAAGGTTTCAAGCAAACAAAGGCATCTGGCGTTCGCACAGAGGAGTTACAAGGCAGTAAGAAATAAAAGAAATAACCCTAATCGCGTCTAGCTAAACATTCTGATCTACTTACACAGCTGGAGCTCAGGTAAGTAGTTCTAGGCATGATATAATAAATTTATGATCATGCCTGGCTTCAGCTGCTTATAGCCCGGCTGCTCTGTCTCTCCAGCCCAGAGAACAACAAAGGGGAAGTTTCATTCCCTATTTTATAAAGTCCTACCTTCCCATTGGCTCTTTTGGTCAGGTGCCCACTTTTTTTTCCTCTTTACCTGGGGGACATTTTAACCCGTTACAGGTGAAGCAAGTAACAAACAGCTACCAAGCAGAAATTTACAGCTAACTGGCTGGCTGGGTGTCCATCAAAGGGAGCTACCCCCTTCCATTTATCACAGCAGGGTTGTGTTGTTAACGCACACACTGCCCTGTGTACTAAATAGCAACGTTTGTTGCTAGTCATAAAAATCTCCAGGCTGTAGCAGCTTTTTTCTGCTTCCAAGGATTTGCCTTTGCCGCAGGGTTAGCTGGAGGGGCCACTCAAGTGTTGCCCTGAGCCAGCTCCCATGCACACCTATAAACTTCTAGCCTGAGTGAAGCGGTGCCGTAACCATGACCCAGCCAGCCCACGGGGGCTGGGGGTCCCATAGCTCGAGCGCTGCTGATGTCAGAGCTAGTACTGCAGTTGGGCCGTCGTTAGCACAAGTCGTCGGGCACAAACGCTCTGCCCTGCCAGTCTCTGTGCTGCCCATGAAATCACCCAGTGGCTCGGCCGCGGTTCTGCAGCGTGGATCACTGGGCTCAGTCGAGTGCAGCGCCTCGAGCTGGCTGTGACCACAAAACCCTCTGGGCCTGGAGTGTTGTTACATTACAAAAGGGGGGGGCACTTTGTAGCATGTGCTGACTGGCCTCATTGCACCCACCAGGGGCTCCTGGATCTCCCCTTATCCTGTCCCTGATGCCTCCTTCCTCTACTTCCCCTTGCAGGCACTTCCTGCAACCGCCCCCAAACTTCCCCCTGGCAAGGCTTCCCCATGCCCCCCCTTGGTTCCTGTCACGCAGACCCAAAGCACAAGGCCACAGTCCCAGACAGAAAGTCTATTGTGATTACCAAGCAACCACACCTCCGCACACCAGCAGAGCTTTCCCCATCCCCACTCTTCTTTCTTATCAGGCTTAATCAGACCTGTAGTGCCTGCCCCCGCCCTGCCCCACCCCTTACAATTTATGGCCACGTTCCCTTTTGGAGGATCAGGAGTCTGGGGGCTTCATCACCACTTCTTTTTTACCCCATGGGAGCAGGACTGGCGCTAGGGGTTTTAGCACCCCGTGCCCTGGTCCCGCGGGAGGTCCACCGGAGCCGCGGGAGCAGCCGATCATCCGCAGGCACGACTGCAGCAGCTCCACCGGAGCCGCCTGCTGCCCCCTCCGGCAAAATGCCACCCACCAATAATCCTGGCGCCCTAGGCGATTGCCTAGGCCGCCTAAATGGACGCGCTGGCTCTGCATGGGAGGGGTAAGGAGGGAGCGGGCGATTCGGCCGGGCAGGGTCCCCCTACACACACCCCCTCTCTCATTTCTTGACTGGTTGCTTGACCTTGGCTTGGGTTAGGAGTCGGGCAGTCTTCAAGTGTCCGCTCGTCCTTCAAACTCCCACCACCTCCAGCGAGACATTCACTCTCTTCCTTCTCGTCTCATTGGGTGCCATAAACCTCATCTGGCCGTGGGCAGATGCAACACACAGAGTCTTTGTTCACCCGTTAGTGAGGATGTAAGAATATCAAAAGTCAAACAGGTAAATGAACCCCAAATTCTATCTCAGGCTAATAAACAGGCCTAAATACCAGATGATCATCACTAACCCCCTGGCAGGGGTTCTCTGCACCCCCACCTGTGTCCCCTCAAGAGATATTTCAGAGCTGCGGCACCGTTACAAGGCAAGGGACAAGCTGTGATGATCACCAGCTCCCTAAATCGTGCTCACTGCAGTCGCCCTGTCTGTTTCAACCAATTGCCACATTGTTGTCATGACTTGTTTGCCTGCCTCTCAACTCTTGCCACGATTTGAGCCTGTCGATTGGGTGCGGTAAGTACCTTCTGTGCAGGCACCAACACAGTGGGCCTCCTAGGCAGGGCTATAATGCAAATCAGTTACACTGCCTATAATTCCCTGGTTCCTCTTTCTTCCTCTTTTTAAAGGTAGGTCCTATGTTTGCCCTGCTCCATTCCTATGGGACCTCACCCACCTTCCAGGAGTTGTTGAAGTTAATCGCTAAAGTTCCAAGATGAATTCACCTGCATTGTCACTGCAAAGTGGGCAGGTTCCAGGCACTCAGTAATGACCCAGGGTACGTCTACACTTCAAAACATGCACGGCAGCAAGTCTCAGAGCCTGGGACTAGAGACTCGGGCTTGTGCTATGGCACTTAAATTGCCGGGCTCGGAGACCACCCTTCTCACCGAGCTTCAGGGCAGGAACATCTAGTGTCATCCACCAGGGTCCTGTCTCAGGAGCAATTCATTATTTCCATGAATAACAGAGTGGAGAGCATGCTTGTAAAATTTGCAGCTGACTCCACACTGGGACGATCACAGGCACTTTGGAGGGCTGGATGAGAATTCAAAATGACCTTGACAAATGGGAGAATTGGTCTGAATTCAGCAAGATGAAACTCAGTAAAGATAAAGCACAAAATACTCCACACGGGAAGAAAAATCAAACACACTACTACAAACTGGAGACTTGCTGGCTCGAGGGTTGTACTGCTGAAAAGGAGCTGGGGGTGTGAGTGGATCTCAGATTGAACAAGTCAGCAATGGGCTGCAGCTGCAAATAAAGTGAACCCACCCTGGAGGTCAGATTTTCCAAAGAGCCCAGCACCCAATATCCCTTCTTCCTGCACAGCTGAGCTAATGAGGAGGAACAGAGCCTTCTTGCATCCAGGATAGCAGCTGATGGTCATGAGGCCTTATCAGAGACAGAGGGTGGCCTTGTGATTAAGGCCTTGTCAACACGGGGGGAAAAAATGTAATGGCTTTTCCACGTGTGGTGGGGAGATAAACTGCCTGGCACCCACACACGAGTGAGTGAGTCAGAAAAGGCAACCGCAGAACTGATCATAACTCAGAATTCTGCTATTTCATCAAGAATAGGTTTCCCTCTTTATCTCCCTGCAGACTGCCACTCACTCTTGCCGGAACCTCGCTGTGCATTGAGGGGCATGTGTAGCCCTAAATTTATGACCCTGGCCCCCGGATTGTGATAAAACACATGGCCGGGCCTGTCACACAGAATTAATTGGGGAACTTTTGTATCCTATAACTAGAATGAAACTAAAACTGTTGGGGTAAAAACAGACCAGAGAGCAGCTGTGGCATTAAACTTAACGAGGTAAGTAACAGACACGTATGAAACTAGAGCCAATCACAACCAACCACATCACTAAAAGGCCCTTCCATTCTTCACTATTTTCACCTGCATGTTCTAGCCACGGCCCCAGCTGCTGGTCGGTTCCGTGTCTATTCAGACTGCAAGCTCCTTGGGGAAGGGACTTAACTCAGTTTGTAAAACTCCCAGGGCAAAGGGGCTCTGATCACAACAAGTCTCCAGACATTGCCATATAAATTCTGTTCTTCTCCTCTCCTCTCCTCATTGCTGCACGACATGAGCACCTGTCGGTGACATGGGATTCGTTCCCTCTCATCCCGTCCCTGGAGGAGAACAACAGGGTGTGCTGGGGAGCGTTTTGTTTTGATGGGAGGTTGCTTTTAGTGCACACACTGGGTACTAAATACAAATGTTTACTCTGGCAGCATAAAGCGTCTCTACATAAAGCGTAAAGCGTCTGCCAATTTTCTCTACACTCGCTTTAAGGTAAAGAGAAGGAATTCTCTCTCCCGACCCCACTGCCTCCCTCTGCCCCCCTCTCTCACACAGAGAACAGAGCTCACTCCTTCCCCGCTTCGTTCACAACGTGGCTGCTGAGAACAGAGTCACAGCCATGTTGGGCTGGACAGGACCTCGAGAGCTCATCAAGTCCAGCCCCCTGCGCTGTGGCAGGCCCAAGTAAACCTCGACCAGGCTGACAGGCATCTGTCTATCTAACCTGTTCTTAAAAACCTCCAGTGACATTACCCTTCGAGTTTGTTCCCCTGCCAACTTAGACGCCTCATTGGTCTCTCCCACTGGCTCCTGCTCCTCTACAGCATTAGACACAAGCTTCTCCTCGATGCCTTTATGGTTTGTGTATCGGCCTCACTGTAGGGCCCTCCTGGCTCCTGCCCCCACTGGGCTGAGAAAGTCACCCAGAGACCTTTAGGTGCAGAGCCCATCTGGTGCTTTTACTTACAGGCTGTGCTCCCACCACCTTTCACCATACACGTCGTCCCCTTCTCGCAGACCCCCGGCAGGAGAGAGGGGGAAGTTATCTCTCTGCTTCCCCTCGCTGCACTTCCTCTACTGCTGCTTCCCTCTTTCCAGCTTCCCCCCGGCTTCTTCCCCCTGGACTCTTATCCAGCTCCAGTCTGAGAAAGCAGCAGCTCTTCCAGCTTCCCCAACCAGAGCCAGGTGGTCTGTCCAGCTCCATTCACCCCACTTCGTTGGAGCTGGAGTGACAGAGGGTTGGCGAAGCATTTTTCTGCTTAGTCCCTGTCACAGTTCTTCACCCTTCAGCCCTTCACTTACTAGCAGACCTGCTATTTTATCAAACCAGGGACATGGCCATTTCTCTGCCAGTGATACCCAGCCTTTTCCCCCACTGCAAGCGCCTCCAGGCTCCCCCCTCATCAAGGTATAAAAAAATCCCCAGCAAAAACCCAGAAAGTCCCTACAATACCTTCCTTTTGACTCACAGAACATGGCCAGCTGGTGAGGGCAGGGCTGGGGGAAGCTGAGACTGTAACTGACTATGTAAAACATGCTGCTTTTATCCGCCTTAAACAATTTGCTTAAACAACCACCCACAGGGAAAAATTAGTGGGTGCTCTGCACCACTGGCAGTTAAGCTCCCCATATCCCCTGTCCCACCTCACCTCCCACCCCCCGAGCACGCCACATCCCAGATCCTCCGCCAACCTCCCAGTGCTTCCCGCCGCCAAACAGCTGTTTGGTGGTGCTTAGGACTTTCCGGGAGGAGGGGGCGGACGTGGCGCACTCAGCGGAGGAGGCGGGGCAGGAGTGGGGACTTGGGGGTGGAAAGGGGGCAGGGGCGAGTTATGTGGGACCTGGTGCCCGGGCTCCAGCAATATTAAGGGCCTGGGGGCCCGGCTCCACCAATGTTTGGGGTGGAGTCTCTCTCCCGGCCCCACCTACCACCCTCGCGGGTCTCCCCCAAGTGTCCCTCAGCCCCCACTTGGTGCCCCCGTGCACCTCCCCTGGGACCAGGAATGTCCCTGCCTCGAGCCAGTGGCTGCCCCTTGCAGCTCTGGACTGCACACCTCTCTGCTGGCTCCCAGCATCAACTGCCACCCCAGGGTCCTAGTGCCCCCCCAGCACTAGTGCCAGGGCCAGCTGACCCTGCCCTTTTTCATGGGGACCCTCCACCAGCACAGGGGGCCCCCAGCCCACGGGCACTGCTCATGCCCTGTGCTGGGCAAGGGGCAGCCCCACTCCCCACCCCCAGTGAGGCTACAGTGAGGGGCAGCAGCAGGGCAGAAGGGGCACATGTCATGGCAGCCCCCCCAGCACCCACCACAGGGGAGGCGAGGGGGCTTCCTGGACCTAAGAGGGGCCCTAGGAGCATGTGCAGTGACAGTGGTACGAGGTGAGTGTGCTGCTAGGGACGGAGGGGGGGAGAGAAGCAGGGAGAGGGGGGCCCTCCCCCAGAGCTCACTGCTGCTGGGGAGAGGGCTGGTGGGGGAGTCCTCCTCTCTGGCCCCAGTCCTGGCACAGCCTGCCTCCACATCAAACTCCTCAGCCCCGGCCCTGCCCTGCCCCCTCCCAGAGCCCACACCCCCAGCCACAGACCTCACCCCCTGCATCCTAACCCTCTGCCCCAGCCCTGAGACCCTCCCATACCCCAAGCCCCTCATCCCTGGCCCCACCCCACAGCCCTCACTCCTACACCCCAACCCTCTGCCTGAGCCCCTCCCACACCCCAAATCCCTCATCACCAGTCCCACACCACAGCCCTCACATTTTTACATTATTTAAATATATATATATATCCGCTTACAAGGCAGGTGTGGCGGGGGGCGGGACTTGGACCTATTATGGGCACCACCAACAATTATACAAACCTGCTGCCCCTGGTTATACAGAGGACAGGGATCATTGTTCTCCATGGCCACTGAAGATAGGACAAGTGATGGGCTTTAATCTGCAGCAAGGGAGATTTAAATTTGATATTAGGAAAAACTTTCTAACTCTCAGGGGAGTTCAGCTCTGGAAAAGGCTTCCAAGGGGGATTGTGGAATCCACGTCATTGGAGCTTTTCAGACCAGGCTGGACAAACACCTGTCAGGGACAGTATAGGTTTACTTGGCCCTGCCTCAGCGCAAGGGGCTGGACTTGACAACCTCTCCAGGTCTCTTCCTGCTCCACATTTCTATGAGTCTAAGCTCAAGGCCTCCAGGCACTGCTGTAATACCAGTGACAACACCCAGTGCTGTTCCTCCAGCAGATCCTGCAGGGGAGCAACAGTCTGTTTGCAGTAACAGGCTTTTAGTTAAGAGGATTCACAATTCCCCACAACCCGATTTAAACCTGTATTAGCATCGCATTATCACCCGGAGGTCCCATCTCCCCAGATCCTCTATCTATGGACCCCTCACAATAGCATCTATTCACCTTAATTTTTTAATGTATTTAGCCCTATAAGGCAGGGCACTGCTTTTACCTCCGTGGAACTGCAGCCCACATAGATTTCAATGGGAAATAGGCATGTAAATACCAGTGAAGATCAGGCCCAGGTGACTCACCCCAGGCAGTAGCGTAGCTAGCTGGGTGCAGGGGAAGCAGCCGCTTCCCCTCAGCACATTTTTCAAAAGCAGTGCCTGAGCCGGGTGTCTGGGAGCTGCCGGAGCTCTGGGTCCATGCAACGCGGCGCAGCTCGGCTCGGCGGTGGAAAGCTGCTGTGGCAGCAGCTCAAGACATTCTGGCACTAGGCAGAGTGCCGGCGGCTTTGCGGTGTGGAGGGGCTACAGCGGGGTGCCTGGCTCGGCGCACGGGAGAAGAAAGTGAGGGACTGGAGGAGACGCTGCCGCTGCCTGGGCACAGATGCTGCTACTGCTCCAGCTCTCCGAGCGGTGGGGTACTCCTGCTGGAGGCTGCTGAGCCAGACAGGGTGGGTAGGAAATCTCACCTCCTGACACTGAGGCAGCTGCACGCTGGAGGAAGCCTCAATAGCATCCCCAGTGCGCCGCTTGACAGCAGATTAGAGCCCAGCAGCAAATCCAAGAGGGGAAGCAAGAGCACCAGGGAAACACCAAGCAGCTAGGACCACAAAACCACCTCTTCTTCGCTGCCATGCATGGCATCTTCTGCATGGCAGACTCTTCTTTTGAGAGGGCAGGACGCCCCTCCTCCTCTGCACCCCAACTTGCTCGCCGGCACACACCGATGGCCGTGGGCTTCCCGCTCCCCGTCCTTGCTGTCTGCTGATAGCAACGGGTTTCCAGCCTCTCTGCTTATGCTGCCTGCTGATAGCAGCGGCTCAGAGCCCACCCGGCTCTTTGCTCGCCAGGCACAGTGGGCATCTCGCTCTCCGCACTGCAAGGGCTGGAAGCTGCCGGGCTCCCTGGGGCTCCCTCTAGACGACACCCAGGGCAGGAGAGTGTCCGCGCTCAGGATCGCCTCCTCCCTGTCTGGTTGCCCCCGCCGGTGGTAGCACCCTGGCTGCTCCCTCCCCAGACTGCCAGTGCCAGGGCTGACAAAGCCGGTGAGCGACACTGCATGGAGAGAGGAGGGGTCCGGGGGAGGAGGAGGACTGCAAAGTGCCCCCTGAGCAGCGCCGCCCGCAGGGGGATGTACTGGCTGCTTCGCGGGTGCAGAGGCCAGCAGCAGCGAGGGCTGCAGCGACCGTTGTGGTGGGTGGGCGCGGGAGCACGCGGCTCCAGCCTCCTCCCCCTCTCCCCAGCCTCACTAACCTGCGCACACAGGTAGGGGTGTGCAAGCGGTGAATCTCCCTCCTAGCTCCTCTCCAGGGTCGCAGCCAGAGCCGCGCATTGCAGGTCTCCAGCACAGCCACCCACACCTGGCCAGGAAGGCTGCGCACTGCCATGCAGGGCAAACGCCCCGCACAGCTGCTGCGGGAAGCCTGGTCACAAACAGGCAATTAGCTGCAGCTGCCTCCCTCTCCTCCGCATTCCCGCTCTCCCGCCAGCGCTGGAGTCACGGCCAGAGCGCAGGCACCTCAAGGTAAAGACGTACTTTGGTGTTATTTGCCACCCTTGCAAACAGGCGGCATGTGGGGCGCTGCATTCTGCCCCTGGCAAGCAGGTGGGGCTTGGTCTCCCTTCCCTGTGGGGAGCCGGCTCCTAGATCGCACCACACTCAGTGAGAACCAGCAGGAGCTGGGCGCCCTGGCGCTGTGGGGGAGAAGGAGGTAGCTCATCAGAGGCACCTGGGCAGCCAGGTAAGCGTGGACCTAACGAGCGGGGTGTTGGGGGCGGGGGGTGCAGAATGGCTGCAGCGTGGCCAGAAGAGCCAAGGGGAGGGGGAGGACGCAGCATGGCTGGAGGAGCCAAGGGGAGGGCGTGGAGCAGCAAGAGGAGGCGCCAAGGGGGGCACCTTTTTTATGTTTGCTTCCCCTGCACTTAGAACCTGGTTATGCCACTGACCCCAGATATCAGTGGCGGAGCAGGGAATCAAAGTCAGGTTTTGCAGGTCCCAGGCTAATGTCCTAACGACTGGACCGTCCTTCCTCTCTTCAAGGCAGGGGGGTCTGGCCCCACAAAGGGTGTCGTACTGCTGAGAGTCACAACACCTAACTTTCAGACGCCTAGAAAAATCTCAAGATCCACCTTGCCTGGGTTAGGTTCCCCAGCTCCTGACACAATGAATAGGGACAGGTAGGCACCATAGAATGGTATCCACAACAGCCAGCATGCTGGGTGGGGAGATGGAAGTAACAGAGGAGGAGAAGGACCTCGGAGTATTGGTTGATCACAGGATGACTATGAGCTGCCAATGTGATATGGCCGCGAAAAAAGCTAATGCATCAGGCAAGGTATTTCCAGTAGAGATAAGGAAGTGTTAGTACCGTTATACAAGGCACTGGTAAGACCTCATCTGGAATACTGTGTGCAGTTCTGGTCTCCCACGTTTAAGAAGGATGAATTCAAACTCGAACAGGTACAGAGAAGGACTACTTGGATGATCCAAGGAATGGAAAACCTGTCTTATGAAAGGAGATTCAAAGAGCTCGGCTTGTTTAGCCTAACCAAAAAAAGGCAGAGGGGAGATATGATTGCTCTCTATAAACATATCAGAGGAATAAATACACCTCTACCCCCCTTATAATGCTGTCCTCGGGAGCCAAAAAATCTTACCGCGTTATAGGTGAAACCGCGTTATATCGAGCTTGCTTTGATCAGCTGGAGAGCACCCCCCGGAGCACTGCTTTACCGCATTCGTGTTATATTGGGTCGCGTTATATAGGGGTAGAGGTGTACCAGGGAGGGAGACGAACTATTTAAGCTCAGTACCAATGTGGACACAAGAACAAATGGATATAAACTGGCCATTAGGAAGTTTAGACTTGAAATTAGACGAAGGTTTCTAACCATCAGAGGAGTGAAGTTCTGGAACAGCCTCCCAAGGGGAGCAGTGGGGGCAAAAGACATATCTGGCTTCAAGACTAAGTTTGATAAGTTTATGGAGGGGATGGTATGATGGGATAGCCTAACTTTGGCAATCAAATGGTCTTTTATATTAGCAGTAAATATGCCCAGTGGCCTGTGATGGGATGTTAGATGGGGTGGGATCTGAGTTACTACAGAGAATTCTTTCCTGGGTGCTGGCTGGTTAAGTCTTGCCCATATGCTCAGGGTTTAACTGGTCACCATATTTGGGGTTGGGGAGGAATTTTCCTCCAGGGCAGATCGGCAGAGGCCCTGGGGGTTTTTCGCCTTCCTCTGCAGCGTGGGGCACAGGTCACTTGCTGGAAGATTCTCTGCACCTTGAAGTCTTTAAACCATGGTTTGAGGACTTCAGTGGCTCAGACATAGGTTAGGGGGTTGATACAGGAGTGGGTGGGTGAGATTTTGTGACCTGCATTGTGCAGGAGGTCAGACTAGATGATCATAATGGTCCCTTCTGACCTTAAAGAATATGATTCTATGAGTCTATGCCTACTCCAGCCAATGCTAATGAGAGGGATGTGTCCTAAACCCTGCCCCTCTCAGGGAGTTTGGCACCTAAGTCCAGGCTGGAATGAGGCACCTATCTCCGCTAGCTATCCACGAATGGGACATGACTCTGGAGTCAGGCGATTAAGCCGCCTGAGTAGTTTCTTGTGAGATAGCAACAAGCAGCTGGGCAGGGAGGATGACTATGAGTCAGAAATGTGGTGAACCCATGAAAAAAGTTAATGTAATCCTAGGGTGCATTAGGCAAGATATTTCCAGTAGAGACAGGGAAGTGTTCGCACCATTAGTCAGTACTAACTCTCAGGGTGCTTAAGCACTAGAATAAATTGTGGAATTTTGTGGGAAGTTGTGGAATCTGTCACTGGAGATTATTAACAGCAGGTTGGACAAACACCTGTCAGGGATGGGCTAGATAATACTCAGTCCTGCCTTGAGTGCAGGACACTGGAGGTCCCTTCCAGTCCTACGATTCTCTGATTATACAAAGCACTGGTGAGACCTCACCTGGAATACTGTGGGCAGTTCCAGTCTTCCGTGCTTAAGAAGGATGAATCCAGGCTAGAACAGATGCAGAGAAGGGCTACTAGGATGATATCAGGCATGGAGGACTTAACTTATGAGAGGAGATTTAAAGACCTCGGCTTGTTTACCCTAATCAAATGATGGCTGAGGGGAGATAGGATTGCTCTCTATCAATACATCAGAGAGATCAGTACTAGGGAGGGAGAGGAGTTATTTAAGTCCAGGGCCAATATTGGCACAAGAAAAAGTGGATATAAACTGGCCATCAATAAATTTAGGTTTGAAATTAGATGAAGGTTTCTAACTAGCAGAGGAGTTTAGTTCTGAAACAGTCTTCTGAGAGGAGTAGTGCAGACAACAAAATAACTTAAGACTGAGCTTGATAAGTTTGGGGCGGGGGGGTGGTGGTTACGATGAAGTTGCCTACAGTGGCATGTGGCCCATCCATGACTGCTATTAGCAAATATCTCCAATGGTCCATGATAGGACGCTAGCTGGAGAGGCCTCTGAGTTACTACCGAGAATTCTTTCCCAGGCATCTGTCTGGTGGGTCTTGCCCACATGCTCAGGGTCTCACGGGTTGCCAGATTTGGGGCCAGGAAGGAATTTTCCCCCAGCTCAGCTTGGCAGAGACCCTGGGGAGGTTTCATCTTCCTCTACAGTATGGGGCACAGATCACTTGCAGGATTGAACTAGTGTAAATGGTGGATTCTCTGTTGCTTGAAGTTTTTAAAACCATGATGTGAAGACGTTAGTGACTCACCCAGAGATTGGGGGTCTGTTACAGGAGTGGGTGGCCTGTGACGTGCATGAGATCAGACTGGATGATCGTGATGGGCCCTCCTGGCCTATGAGTCTGTAGGGCTGCATGTGTGTCTGGTGGGTGGGCAGGAGGGACACGAACATACAGGCCAGAGATCAGCAGATGAATCCCGCACTGCCGGGGCGGTGCCAACATGGGTGAGTTGTGAGAGAGTCTGAGGAAGGCGTTATTCTCCCCCACCATAACGAATGGGGTCTAAGAACAACACCCATGATACGTACAACTGCCGAACTGAACAGGCAGTGGGAGGCTCCTTGCTTCAAGGCATTGTGGGCCAACCGTCAGGAAACAGCAGCTGCTGGGGTGTAGATACAACGTGTCTCACAACTAAAGAGCTGGATAAGGAAAGCAGGAGGGGCGATAACACAAAACGTTGGAAGTGGTGAAATACCACAGTTCTTAACGGAAAAGCAACTGAAATAAATTATTCTTTGACAGGTGTTAAAATCTCCTCTCCCCCCAAACCACCAATGAAGAATTGGGAAGCAGTTCCTGTTGGCGTCTCGCTGGCTGAATGCTTATTATAGAGAATGCCATTTGTTTTCAGTTCTTAAACTGAAAAATTCCAGGGTTTTACACAAGCAATTTGGTTGGGTTTTTTTAAACCAATTCTTGCCCTCTTCAGTACATGGAAATACTAATTATGTTTAAAAAAATCCAGTACATTAGATTAGGTTGGTGTGTTCACGTTAATAATAAGTTAGTTTAAGTGTAAATGTGAGACTGTCTATTAAAGTGAAAAACACACGAATGCCTACATGTATGTCCTATGTACAGTTCATAATACAAACCACAGCGTTAAACTGAGTTTCCTCTCAATACTTCCACTTTCCTCTACTTGTCGCTTTTTTTTCCGTGTCCCCCAATATTTAACCAGAAAACCGTGAAGTCAATTTTTTGCTGTGATTTTCACCTATGTTTAATTTTTTTTTGTAATAAACACTGATAGATTCCCAGAGACTTTTAAACAAAATAAAAACCAAAAAAGAAAGGACCTTGGTTCTATATATTACTAGTAACACGTTAGAGAGTCTGGAATTGGTACCTTAATAAAATCTCCATCACTGTAAATGTTTCCAATCAGGATTGAATGTTTTTCTAAACCCTCTGCTCTAGTTCAAACCAGAATTCATCCAGGACCGCTCTCTGGCTGGTGCTATTCTGGAGCTCTGGCTACATGATCACAATGGTCCTGTCTAGCCTTGGAAACCATCAGTCTTGTCCGCTCTGTCTCAGACTCGTGGGATGTCAATGGGCCCCTGTTCCCAACCCTTCAGTTGTCACGAGCCAGTCTTACCACCACAGTTTGGTGCCAGGCTTTGTCTTTACGCTGCGCTGGTAAAATGGGCTGCATGAACTGGGCCCATTGTTTGCCCTGCGGCTTAAAAACCAAGCCGGGTGGTGCAGTGGGTAGAGTGTCCCAGGAATGTGTTTGCTCCTAGCTCTGAACAAAGAGCGCTGCTAAAACGAGGAATCGCTCCCAGAACAAGTGACTGTCTACATTGGCGCTTTATAGCACTGAAACTTGCATTACCCTGCGGGGTGTTTTTTCACATCCCTGAGCAAGAAAGTTGCCAGTGTAGACAAGCCCTAAATCAGATGCGAGATCAACTCACCCAGCAGCCTGTTCCCCTAGTAACAGTAGCTGCAGAGCATGAAACCCACAGTTGGCACTTCAAAGCAAACAGCATTATCCCCAAAGTTGCTCTGTCCATCTGCAATGTGGATACGCAGCCTGGCACCAAACTCCGTAGGGGTAGGATGTGCAGTGAGCCTGTGGCAATGGACGGGACTGGAATTGAGGCCAGTTGATGTCCCAGGACTTTGAGACATAGCTGTCCTAGCTTACGCCCACGCTGGACTCAATGCACTGGCTGCTTCTGGAGGCCAAACAGCCCCAGGCCTGTGCTTAGAAGACCAATCAGGACACCAGGCAGTCTGTGTCATTGCACAGCGTCTGCCTAAAACCTTGCCCAACCCAACCCAGACTCGTCTCCTGAAGAAAAACAGACTATAAACTAAGAACTTGGCTAACAAATTTGTTTAAAAAGCACAAGAAACAGGATACAATGTGATGCACCTTTTAATCGTTGGCCTGACTCCTAGCAACCATATTTGCATGCACACAGACATTTGTGTTAGTTGTCAGGAAAGAACAGGAAAAAAAACAAGCAGGAAAAGATAAATGAACGACAGACAGACAGTTGAATCCGATCAAATTCAGTTTTCGCCATTTCCCGGGGGCTGGTACTTCTCCAGAGTCATTTACCTGGAAGCGTTTTGTATTATTTTAGTTCCTGCAGGTATTTCTGTAACCTGCTCCCCTGGCAGGGCTGGCGGAACAGCTGTGGGTGGGGAAGGGGGGCATGCGAGAGCACTGCCTCCGCAATGGAAATATTGCAGGGGCTGATCTGTTTCCTGGGGGAGAGAGGGGGGCCAGCTTGCAGCTGCTGGGGGCAGAGACAAGAGCAGGGCTGGGAGCAGCCGCTGAAGCTCCAGGGATCGGGCTGGGGAGCAGTGGGGGTCCAACACGATCAGCTCAGCAGCAGCTACCCCTGAGGAAGAGACGGAATCACCAGGACCCCTCTTCCCTGGCCTTTTTACAGGACATGATCGACAAGACAGACGGAGGTGGTCGTGCACTGTTATCCCTGCAGTTAGAGCAGCTCCTGGGAGATGGTTGGGCTGTGGGTTGTCCTAGGGCAGGTACCTCCCAATCTCTCCTGCTGACGCCATATAAAGTACTCAGACCTTCACTGGGCCAGAGAGCATGTGAGACCCTCCCAGCCACCGGGCTATGGAACCAGTCACTGAGGAGGGAGAAATCTCTGCTCCATCCCCTCTGAACCTCCTCCCCATAGAACTTTTAGTCCAGTGGTTATGACAGCATCTAACCCCCACCCCACTATTTAGTGAATGGGGTCAAAGGGTGGTGGGGGAGGGAATGGCCAAACCATTTGGTGAAATGGGGACAAATAGCTTTAGGTCAACTGAAAGGGCATTTTACAGCAGATAAACAATGCATGTGAAGAATTTCACACATGCCCAGTGATAAGCCAACATTACTTATGTTCAGTTACAAGTTATGAAACATGCAGAAGGCCTCATTTCTTGGAAGACAAGATTAGAGAGGTAACTAGAGCAGCAGAAATGCTTGCGCTAAGATAAGCAAATGGGACAGTAAGCTACAAGAGAGAGTGTCTGAGAGAGCTACGATAAGAGGGAGAACCTCCGGGGAACCAGTTGTTAACAGCAAGAAAACAGTGGAGAAGGGAAGTTAGGAGCATAAATATGTAAAGAGGTAAAGAGTAAAGTTGAACATAGTGCATGGGTAGAGCTTGCTGTACAGGGATTGGTTCCTGCAGAGGAACCAAGCCAATCCCAAAATGTGAAGCGATGGATCATGAATGCAATGTAATGTACAAAGGAAGAGGTTGGCATGTAACTTGGGATATGTGGTACTTGGGTAACTTGGCAATACATGTAACTTTGGATGTGTAATATGCCCTATACCCAGCCCCTACACTTGAGTCTGATCAACGCAGCGTAGCTTTGCTATCTGCCAAATCAGACACCGGAGTGATCAGCCCAGAGTCGTTCTTGGGGAGCTGAGGGGAAGAGGTCTCAGGGGAATCCAACATAACTAAACAGAGGACAGCCCCTGTGCGGTTGCCCTGAGTGGTATGCTGCAGTTTAGCTTAACACCTGCTCTCAGTGATCTTAGGTCCAAGCGTCTGGCATTCAGAAACAGCAATGGGTGGGTGTGAGAGCAGATGTACACAATAATTGTTGTGGTCCTGGTGTGCTGGGAGCAGGGGAGGAACGGCAGATGGTCTCTTAGCAGCCGCATGGGAAGCATGCTGGGGGAAGCAAACAAAGGACTCTTTAAAGCAGAGAAGCAAAGTGCATTGGCCTACAGAGCACGGCTCACATTTCTGCCTGGAATGGAGCTTCGCAGCAGGGGATTACCTTGATCCTCAGGAGGAACAGAGTAGGGTGGCAGAGGAGTCAGGGACGGACACACACATACAGCTGGCTTGTATCAGAGGGGGAGCCGTGTTAGTCTGGATCTGTAAAAAGTGACAACGAGTCCTGTGGCACCTTAAAGACTAACAGACGTATTGGAGCATGAGCTGGCTTGGATTCCTGAGTCTCTCATATCACAGGTGTAGATAGATCTCTCCTGAAACCTGGTCTACTTTCTTCCATTATGAGCTCTTCCCACAGTACACACTTGGGGAGAACACACACGAGAGGGGGTGCAAAAGGCAGGTATGCACACACACACCCCAAAGCAGGGGAACTCACACATACTAGGAACTCCAGAGGGCACAATGGTGGGGAAGGGAAGAAACTTATTTTGGGGAATGGATGAGGACACTGAAAACACACACACACACACACACGGGTCAAGGACACAAGCTGGGACAACACAGACATACACCCCTCTGCATCTGCTTGGAAGCAGAGAAATATTCTGCAATGGAAACCATTTTCCAGGCTCCTGAAAGTCCTCTTTATCCCCAGCTAGCTTTTCTCCTGGAGCCATTCATGCAGTATAAAGAGGCGCAGCAGGATTAGATTTTTATCTGCCACTGTCGATAAAGGTCAAGTTCACAGCACATGCACAAACTCACAACAAACTATTTCCAGCCACTATTATGGAGCTTCAAAGACAGGCAAAGTAAGGAAAATGCTGCTTGAGAACTGATTAGGGTTTGTTTGATGTGTATTTCTTTTGTATGTTTTGATATGAGATGTTAAAATTTGTATTTTAAGGTTACAAAGATTTAACTGTTTAAATTTCAACATCTATCATCATTAACTATTCT
>NC_133780.1:3023696-3029211 GCF_003597395.2 Chelonoidis abingdonii | reverse complement strand
ACTGTGAAGTTAATTTCTTGCAGTGATTTTCATCTATTACAAAAAAAATGTAAATATAAACACTGATAAATTCCCAGAGACTTTTAAACAAAATAAAAACCAAAAAAGAAAGGACCTTGGTTCTATATATTACTAGTAACACGTTAGAGAGTCTGGAATTGGTACCTTTGTATTATCTGAATCTTAATAAAATCTCCATCACTGTAAATGTTTCCAATCAGGATTGGATGTTTTTCTAAATCCTCTGCTCTAGTTCAAACCGGAATTCATCCAGGGCCGCTCTCTGGCTGGTGCTATTCCGGAGCTCCGGCTACACGATCACAATGGTCCTGTCTGGCCTTGGAATCCATCAATCTTGTCTGCTCTGTCTCAGAGTCGTGGGACGTCAATGGACCCCCTGTTCCCGACCCCTCAGTTGTCACGAGCCAGGCTTACCACCACAGTTTGCTGCCAGGCTGTCATAAGCAGATAGTTAAGGGTTAATGTCTCTTTTACTTGTAAAGGGTTAAGAAGCTCAGGCCATGGCTACACTCACACTTTACAGCGCTGCAACTTTCGCGCTCAGGGGTGTGAAAAGACACCCCCCTGAGCGCTGCAAGATACAGCGCTGTAAAGTGTCAGTGTAATCAGGGCAGCAGCGCTGCACACTACACCCGTAAAGGATGTGGTTTACGTGCAGCGCTGGCTCCGACCACACTCACACTTCAAAGCGCTGCCGTGGCAGCGCTTTGAAATTCCAAGTGTAGCCATACCCTCAGTAAATCTGGCTGACACCTGACCAGAGGACCAATCAAGGGACAAGATATTTTCAAATCTTGGTGGAGGGAAGTCTTTGTTTGTGCTCTTTTTTTTTGTTCGTTGTTCGCTCTTCGGGCTAAGAGGGACCAGACATGCAACCAGAGCTTTCTCCAATCTTACTATTTTGAACATGAGAGACTGTTTTAGAAAGTACTAGCTAGAAGAGGTGGATTAGTCTTATGTTTGTTTTCTTAACTTGCAAATGTGTATTTTGCTGGAAGGATATTTTACCGGAAGGATATTTTACCTCTCTTTGCTGTAACTTGTATCTTAGGCAAGGGGGGAGGGACTCCCTCCCCCCTTTATAAGCTGAAGACCCTGTAAACATTTTCCATCCTAATTTTACAGAGATAATTTTTACTTTTTCCTTTCTTTAATTAAAAGCTTTATTTTTTTAAGAACCTGATTTATTTTTTTCCTTGTTTAAGACCCAAGGGGATTGGGTCTGAACTCACCAGGGAGTGGTGGGAGGAAAGGGGGGAGAAGGTTAATTTCTCTCTGTTTTAAGATTCAAGGAGTTTGGATCACAATAGTCTCTCAGGGTAACCCAGGGAGGGGAAAGTCTGGGAGGGGGGAAAGGAGGGGGGGATGGTTTATTTCTCCTTGTTTTAAGACCCAACGGGTTTAGGTCTTGCGTTCCCCAGGGAAGGTTTTGGGGGACAGGGAGTGTACCAGACACTGGAATTTCTGGTTGGTGGCAGCACTATCAGGTCTAAGCTAGGAACTAAGCTTAGAAGGGTACATGCAGGTCCCCACATTTGTACTCTAAAGTTCAAAGTGGGAAAAATACCTTGACACAGGCTTTGTCCTTACACTGCGCTGATAAAATGGGCTCCATGAACTGGGCCCATTGTTTGCCCTGCGGCTTAAATACCAAGCCAGGTAGTGCAGTGGGTAAAGAGACCCAGGAATGTGTTTGCTCCTAGCTCTGAACAAAGAGCTCTGCTAAAATGAGGAATTGCTCCCAGCACGGGTGCACTGTCTACACTGGCGCTTTATAGCACTGAAACTTGCATTACCCTGCGGGGTGTTTTTTCACATCCCTGAGTAAGAAAGTTGCCAGTGTAGACAAGCCCTAATCAGATGCGAGATCAACTCACCCAGCAGCCTGTTCCCCTAGTAACAGCAGCTGCAGAGCATGAAACCCGCAGTTGGCACTTCAAAGCAAACAGCATTATCCCCAAAGTTGCTCTGTCCATCTACAATGTGGATACACAGCCTGGCACCAAACTCCGTGGGGGTAGGATGTGCAGTGAGCCTATGGCAATGGACGGGACTGGAACTGAGGCCAGTTGATGTCCCAGGACTTTGAGACAGAGCTGTCCTAGCTTACGCCCACGCTGGACTCAATGCGCTGGCTGCTTCTGGAGGCCGAACAGCCCCAGGCCTGTGCTTAGAAGACCAATCAATCAAAACCCCGCAGTCTGTGCAATTGCAACAGCGTCTGCTAAAAACTTATGCCCACCCAACCCAGACTCGTCCCGAAGAAACAGACCTAAAACTAGAAACTGGCTAACAATTGTTAAAACATAAAAAAAAAAAAAAGAAACAGGATATATGAACACCTTTATCGTGGCATACCCTAGCAACCCTATTCACAGCACACAGACATTGTATTAGGTTGTCAGGAAAAAAGGGAAAAAAAACAAGCAGAAGATAATACACAGACAGACATTGAATCGATCAATATCGCATTTCGCCATTGTCCGGGGGTCTTCTCATCTTTACCTGCAGCGTTGTATTATTTGTAATCTGCAGGTATTTCTGTAACCCGCCCCCTGCAGGTGGCGGAACAGTGTGGGTGGGAAGGGGGCAGCGAGGCACCTCCCCGAATGGAATAATTGCAGGGCTATCGTTTCGTGGGGAGGAGGGGCCGGCTTGCAGCTGCTGGTGGCAGAGACAAGGCGGGTTGGGACAGCCGCTGAGCTCCAGATCGGCTGGGAGGCAGTGGGGGTCCAACACGATGCATCTCAGCAGCAGTCCCCTGAGAAGAGACGGATCACATGACCCCTTCTTCCCAGCCTTTTACAGGACATGTCCACAAAACGACGGAGTGCCGTGCACCGTTTCCCTGCGTTAGAGCAGCTCTGGGAGATTACATTCTTCTTTGTTACCCCGGTAGGAAGCTTCCGCCAAGGGGTTACTTGATCCTCGAGACAAGGGACAGAGGGGACATGGAGCAGGGGACACCACACACACACCAGCTGTATGTATCAAGGGGGAGCCGTGTTATGCGATCTGTAAAGACACAGAGCCGTGGCACCGTTAAAGGACTAACGACTTAGTGGGCTAGAAGTGGATTGGCTTCCGTTCTTCATACAAGGTGTAGACAGATTCTCCCTGAACCGGTCTTTCTCTTTCTTTATGACCTCCCACGACATAAGGGGGGGGGTGGGGGGCGAAACACACAACGCGAAGGGGGTGCAAAGCGTGTGTTGCGCACGCCCACCCCCCCAAGGCAGGGAACTCACATATAGGAACCCAGAGCACAATGGGGGTAGGGAAGAGATTATATTGGGGAAAGGATGAGGAACTGAAACACACTCGCACCCACAATGTGTCAGGACACAACTGGCACCAGATTACACATTTGTAGACACAACACTGCACACCCCCCTCTGCAACTTCTGAAGCAGAGATCTCAATGGAAACATTTTCCAGGCTCCTGAAGCTCTCTAATCCCAGTAGCTTGTTCCTGGGACCATCTGCAGTATAAGAAGGTGGCAGGCAGGATCTAGATTTTTATTGCCACTGTCGATAAAGCGTCAACACAGACATGCCAAACTCATGACAATATCTCCGCCCATTATGAACTTAAGACAGGCAAAGTAAGGAATGTTGTTGCTGAGACGATGAGGGTTGTTGATGCATTCCTTTGTATTGTGAATGAGATTTAAGATTTGTTTTAAGTTACAAAGATTAAACTGTTTAATTTCAACATCTTCATCATTAACTTTCAGTGCCCCCCCATCATTTCCCAACACTGTGAGATTAAATAAACATTTAAAAAGGCTTCAAACCATTATTCACAGTTTGAACATTGAAATCGATACAATTAAAAAGTTCTAAAACAAACATTCATATTATCTGCAATATATGAAATCATCAACCTCCGCCAGCCTGTTTAAAAACAATCATTTAAGTCCCTAGGAAACAAATCCACTACCAACCTCGAGCGTACCCACCTATGTTGCGTCGTGCCAGCCGGATCCCACTCAGTTACCTAAACAGAACAGGGGGGTTCTGGGATCAGTTTAGTTTTCCCACTGCAAGTAAGCCAGGGTTTCAACTCAGGCCAAGGAGCCCCCGTCTCACACACAACATCCGCTACACCAGGTCCACTAGGTGAAGGTCTGAACTGATTCTAACCGGACCGGGTTCAGACCTGCGTTGCGTGAACGCCAGCTTCACGGACCTGTGGTCTGTGGGTTGCAATAGTACCCACAATCCCACAGGCGCTTTCTTGTCTCGGACAGTCAGTTTCCCACACTGCACAACAATAGCAGCGGCCTCATTTGCAGGGCGATGGAGTGGCGTGGATATGGTTTCAGCTGCACATGCATGCAGACACTGAAGCCCTGGGCGACCGGGTGAACATTGCTACCTGGGTTACCAAACAAGTGTAGATGTTCAATCCCTAGTCCAGTGTTTCCCAACTTAACCACCGAATACCCCTTGCATAACGTTCAAGCCTTGCAGCCCTCCACAAAGGAAATTTCCAGGATCCCTCCTTACCTGAGTATTAATTTTAAAGCATGATCTGGGAAATTAGAATTTTATGCGACTTCTTTTGCATATATTACTTATGAAACAGCAACACCTTCCAAGCTCACTTTACGTATTGTCACTTTGATTTAGCCTGTTAAGACAGCTTCTTATTCTCAGGAGATCAGCGGACCAACAGCGAAGGAATTAAAAGCCAACCCAAGAGTTTCTCCTCGGCTTATCAGGTTTGAGCATCAGTGCAAACAACGCATTACAACAAGCCTTCTACTCTGTCTTCATTATTATAAACCGGAACTGCCTACTATTCAAAATTATCACCCCTTCCATTGCTTATAACGATCTCTGCAGTTCATCTTCCTCAGTGTTGATAGATCGCTCGCTCTTGGAAGTCGGGTCCCGGCTGCCGGCTCTGTTGCTGGGGACCTAGGGACAGCCTCTGTCTCATCTGGATCCCCTCTGTGAAACCGCTTGGAACATTTCACAATCTCAGTATTGGGAACCATCTGTCCTACTTAACGGCACCGATTGCTCCGTGATTCTCTATCCACACAGCTCTGCTAATCCCCCGCCATCTGGTTGTGGGCCCCAAGGCAAGGAAGAGGACTGGGGTTTCAATAGAGGGAGCCTGGGTAGAGGTGTGCCTACTGAGGTACATCCAGCAGCTGGATGGAGACAAGGCGCTCCGGCAATGGAATCCCCAGTGTCCTGTGGTGAGAGCCCCTTCCCTCTCATTGAACACATACTGCCCGACCCCGCCGGTCCCTATCCACGGCAGGCCAGCATACCTGCACACACGTGGGTCCTGCATTCCATCCTCCCTCCCACAAAACTCCCTCTCCTTATTGGACTCCAGAACTCCCTCTATGCCAGGGCTCTGGTGTGCCTCCACCCTCCTCCGGATAACAAGGTCCCCCATAGCTTTAGCGGCCTTTGATTGTCACCTCCCCCACACCACACCCACAATCCCATCCCTCCACAGGGTCGTGTCATC
>NC_133780.1:3015027-3023671 GCF_003597395.2 Chelonoidis abingdonii | reverse complement strand
ACATGTTGTCTATAGTAAAGAAGATGCTTGACCATTAAATAGAAATAGTTGCAACACTTTTGACTATGGTTATTTGTATGGATTAAGGAATAAGCTAGAGATTGAAATACTATAAAAAGCCAAGGGCAATTTGTTGCACGATGACTTCTGGTAAAATGACCTGGAATGTTTTCCATAACAGAAGCTGTTTTTTACACAGCTTTTCACGATGGCTGTAATACAACTTGTCGCAAAATTTTGATAATTAGGCCATGAGACTAGGTCCCTAGGAGGTATGTTGTACGATTCACTCTTTCACTTATGGTACATGATAGTAAGTCATTCATTCTGTGACTCATAATTGCTCTTGGAGAGTAAATGCTTCATTTGTCACTAAATCAGGCATGTGGCAACGCATTTTTTGCGTGGCACCATAATTATTCAGTGTGCTACTGATGTCCATTTCTAATTTCCCGCCCTAGTATCCGGTGTGCATTCGGCATCTGGGTTCAGCCCTGGAAAGTGGCTGAGTAACAGCTGGAGGTGATAAGATGTTGCTTAGATTGAGCCATTCTAGAACAAAATGGTTTCTGCTGGTCTTCTAAGATTTTTGTTTACTTTTTTAGCTAAGATTCTTCATGGCAATTATTTTTTACACCTCTCTCTTCCCCCCCTGCCCCAGGATTGCTTTTGTGTTTTTAACCTTATACAAATGAAGAGGGAAAGACCCCGATTTTCTACTTGTGCATACCAACTCTCTCTCAGGATTTCATTATTGGGTTTTTCTGGATCTGTCTGTGGTTCAGCTCTGGCCTCCGCCTGCAGTTGAGTTGCCCACAGTTGTTCTCACTTTGCCAGTGCTCGAGACCATTGTAGCCAGAAGAAGAAAGTGGATGAAGATGAAATGTCTCTTTATCATTTTTAGTAGTCTCTTCCATTATTCCAAATTATTAAAGCGCATTTTTTAAAAAATATTGCAAAGGCAAATTGTAATCACAATCAGAAAGAAAATAAGGTAGCAAGTATTTATCCAATTAGTGTATCTTCCTATCTAATTGGGTGATGACTAGTGAACATCTGATGGCAACTGAGCATGAACTGTGGAAAAAAGTCAAGGCAACCTAATCCCCATTATTTCGCTCACATAGAGGGGGAAGAGGATAAATAAATTCCCAGGCACTAATCTTGATATTTGCCTGATTTTTTGAGTTGGAGATCTTAGTTTCTGATATAAATAGTATTCTGTAAAATTGTAGAACTGTCAAAACTAGTGGACAAAAATGCAATAATAGATGAATGAATGGCCAGAGCCTTCATTTTTGTTCACATTATAACAGTTACACAGTGAAACACTGATCCATGTATTATTAGAGAGACAACTACTATCTCCTTTGAATGTCACCCGTAAAAACGACAAGCCAATGTTCAATTGCATTTTACATGCATGAATATTAAAACGCAAAATAGAATTTTTTTGGAAAGTTCGTGAGGACAAGGCATTTGTGGAATAAGAATTACCATAATGAAGTGTATTTCACTTCAGTGTGCAACGGAATGCCTCTGTGTCTTGTGTGGCTCTCTCTCTGTCAGACCTGGGTCTTCTACGTCAGGCAGTGTAGAGACTCATGCTTTTGATATCCAGAGGTTCCAGACACTTCCCCAGGTACGTTGTTACATGTTGGAATTTTCCCACTTTTTGAGGTTCACATACTTTAAACAGCTTGGCTTTCAAATTCCCCTTTTTTTTTTATTCTGTTCTCAATGAGAACTGGTGCCTTTGGCTAATTTTTTGGACACTTTGGTGTATCTTAAAGTTGTTAGGAGGCGCCTCATAAGGTCCAAGAGGTGTACGCTGCTCACACATTTCCTTAGAATACTCACAGCTGCAAAGTTCCTAAAGTAAATACTGGAGAGCATTAAGGAGTGCTAGTGCATATTTTGCTTGTAAGCCATGAGTTGGCAGACTTATACAGTCTTTACCATGTGTGGTAGGATGCCAACATGTGTATGTCATAACTCTGTTGTAAAATATTTCCCTGATTCAAATTTATTTACATTATTGGTGCTACAACATGGTCAAGCCAGAATAATAAGCCATTCTAAACTACTGACCAATTCCAATATAACAACTCATGAATCTAGTTTTAGTTGAAAATACAATAGCAAGAACTTTAGAAATGTATCTTTCTAAAGGAATATGACTGTAAAAAAACTGGGCCTTGAGAACCTGAAAAAATTAAGGTGACAGTTCATGATCTGAAGTATAGAAATGCATGTAGAGGACCCCAAAACAATGAACTGTTTGTCAAATCACATTCAAAGTGCATCAAAACTGGGAGATAACTGATGCCTGAACAGCACAACTTTATGCACAGCAGTTGACGACTTTAAAAGCAAACTGCTTTCTCCAACCTTAGTAGCTTTGTGGCAGAAGTCCTTTTAAAAGAAATGCCGCTTTAAAAATTGGGCTTATAACCTTGTGTTTGCTTCTTTGTGATATTTACTGACTTCTGAAAATTGTTTTTACATTAAAACGTTGAGTTAGTTTATTCTGATTTTCCAGGAAAAACAGAGGAACATAAGAATTGCCTTCCTGGAGCAGATCCTCAATCCATCTAGTAAGAACAAGTAAAAATTAGCAGGCTTCCCCGACACCAAGACACCATGCTAGTGAAACCTTATTTTGAGCGAGGGGGAAAGGGAGAGAGATTTTATTCTGAATTAAGTAGAACATTTTTATTTTGTCTTCTATATAATTAAGCTCAAGGGCCTGAAAACATTTTGGAGAAAAGATACCTTTGTGAAGGAGAATGCAACATTTCTACCTGCAATTAAATGGTTGAAGGAGCTTACAATCCATAGCCTGAACACCTACCAGGGGGCCTTTACTTAAAATAGGAAAAAATGAAACATTAGTTGCTCAACTTACTGGTTAATTTTTAATTATGCTCTATTGTAGTATGTAAACTATGCATTTGGCTTTTGATTGCTGTGACAACTTCTTTTAAATTCCATCTGCAGTCATGGGCAGGGGGTGTTTTGAGAGAGCAGGATAGGCTTTAGAACTCTTTACCACCTAAAGTAGTGACCAAACTCAGGAATTCTTTAATTGCCCTAATATATGGGGTTTCCATGTAAGGTGTTCAGATGGGAGGCATGGATCAGTGTTTCATAGGTCAATGCTTACCCTGTCAGTGCCCCCTGTAGCCCTGAGCCTGGGAAGCTAATAATCTGACCATGCACATAAGCAGGACCAATTTGGTGACGCTCGATGATCTGGTCACTTAGGGAACATGAGGAATTGGGTGTACTGTCAGCTGAGGGGACAGCCCCACAGAGAGTGGGGAAGGGAGCGCCCACCAGCTCTGGCTCCTGACCTGGCTGCTGGCCCCCAGCTTCGGCCCCATTATCTGTGTCCACGTTCACCCACCCCGCAGAGAGCTCGGCCCTGTCCAGCCCCTGCTCCGGCGAGGGGTGGACGGAGGTGGAAAGAGGGAGAGTGTGGACAGGGGTAAGTGAGGTTGGGGGCAGGAGGGTGGACCGGGAAGGGGATGAGCATTGTTCCTGATCACACTTTCTCTCCTCTAAGTGCTCTCAGAATTGATTTCCTTGAGGACCTGCTCCATGATTTTCCAGGGACTGTGAAGGTGAGGCTGACTGGTCTGTAGTCACTGGATCCCTTTCTTCCCTTTTTTAGAGATGGCACTAAATTCATAGCGCTTTCCAGTCATCCAATGGGACCTCCACGTTTCGCCTATGAGTTTAGAAAGATAACAGGCCAAATGGCTCTGCAAATCAACATCCGCCAACTCCTTAGCACCCGGATGCAAGCGCATCCAGCCCCATGTGACTTGTTGCTTGCATTGACCAGTTTTTTGCTGAACTAGTCCCGAACCACTTCTTTCTCCACAGAGGGCTGTCATCTCTCCCCATACTTGCTGGCCCAGTGCTAGTATCTGGGGCTGACCTCATTCTTGAAGACAGAGGCAAAATAGCATTGAGTACATTAGCTTTTTCCACACCCTGTCACATAGTGATTGCCTTCCCTCATTCAGTAAGGGGCCACATTTTCCTGACTTCTTCTGTGCTTTAACTACTGAAGAAAACCCTTCTTAGTCTACCTCTAACATCTCTTGCTAGGCAACTGGCTCAGTATGATTTGGCCTCTCTGATTTCACCTCCTGCATGCCTGAGCAAGTATTTTTATACTCTCCCTTGGCATTTGTCCTAATCTTTCCACTTTTGTAAGGCTTCTTTTTTGGTTTTAAGATCAGCAAGGATTTCAACTGTTAAGCAAGCTGGTCTCCTGCCATAATTTACCTTTTACTTTCTAAACAATCAGAGATGAATTTCTTTCTACACATCGAGATGATTTGTTCCTGCAGCCTCAAAAAGGATTCTTTAAAATACAGCCAGCTCTCCCACGCAGATTCTTAAAGCCTTTATCAAGTCACCCCTTAACCTTCTCTTTGTTACAATAATATATTGAGTTCCTTCAGCCTCTTACAAAAATGCATGATTTCTAATCCTTAAATCCAGTGGTTCCCAAACTGTGGGTCACAACCCCAAATGGGGTCACACCATCAGCAAATATGGTCACAGCAATCTCTACTGTGCAAAACGTGTGTGTAAGATCACACTGTATGGACGACAACATTTTGCTCTACAAAATGGCATCCTCCATGCTGTCTGGGGTCCCGGGAAGAAATATATTCTCGTTCATAAGCTGAATTTTTTTAGTAAAAAAGGGAAGCACCAGAGATGGGGGTCAGCTTATGAACGAGTATAGAGAGGGAGAGGTGGGACACAGCCCCTCCCCCCAACGGAGAGAGCAAGGAGAGGCAGGACAGCCGGCAGAGCCAGAAGGGAATAGATGGGGCCAGAGTCTCTCCGCTTCTGGCCACGTTGCTTTCCCCCCAGCCTCTGAAGCAGCTGCAGCTTCAGGGCTGGCAGGCTGCAGCAGTGCCACTTGGCCCCACCCCCTAGAGAAGGCTGCGCCCGCGCCGCCAGGTCCACCAGAGCAGGCTGCAGCCAGGCCACAGACAACCTCCCCAGATAAGGTGGGAAAAGATGGGATGGGGAGAATGTGGGGATCCCAGGCTAAGGGTGGGGTTATGTGGGGGTGGTCACTGGGGTTACTCTCCTGACTCCGAGATTCTCCCCGCCAAAAAAACTTCCCCACCAGTTGCTGTCCCAGCCTGTCAGGGTAAGCAGCTGGCATACCGGGACACTTAGTTTACTTAGGTTTACCTCCGTGCCTGTGGACACTCGAGGTAAACAAACCATCTTGGCCCACTAGCGGCTTATCCTGATGGCCCAGGAGCCAAAGTTTGCTGAACCCTGAATTATAGGGTTGGCCTATGAATGGGTCACAAAAATTTTCCATTTTTACTTATCCATCTTGGGGAACGGGGGGTCAGCTTATAAAGGAACCGGCTTATGATTGAGTATATACGGTAATTAAAATGGGCTTACATCGCAAAAAGTTTGGGAATCTCTGCTTTAATCATTCTTGTGGCTCTTCCCTGAACACACTCCAGTTTGTCAACAGTGTTTTTGAATTGTAGACAAAAGAACTGGACATAGTATTGCAACACTATTTGCACCAGTGCAAAACAGAGATAAAATAATCTCTCTGCTCCTACTTGAGTTTTCAGTGTTTATATATTCATCCAAGGATATTAGCTCTTCTGGTCACAGCATCACAGTGGGAGCTCATGTTCAGCTGGTTATCCACCATGACCCCCAAATCTTTTTCAGAATCAATGCTTCCCAGGACAGAGTCTCCCATCCTGTAGGTACGGCCTACATTCTTTGTTCCTAGATGTATCCAAGATATCAAAAACCCTAGCAGAATGTTAAAGAGCTCTCAAAAAACTGAGTGACTGAGCAACAAAGTGGCAATGAAATTCAACCTTGAGGAGTGCAAAGCAATGCACACTGGAAACCACAATCCCAACCATACATATATAAGATAATGGAGTCTAATCTAGCTGTTACCACTCAAGAAAGATCCCGGAGTCACCGTGGGTAGCCCTCTGAAAACATCCGCTGAATGTGCAGCGACAGTCAAAAAAGCGAACAGAATGTTAGGAACCACCAGGAAAGGGATAGATAAGAAGACAGAAAACATCACAATGCCACTACGTAAATCCATGTTATGCCCACATCTTGAATCCTGCATGCAGTTCTGGTCAATCCATCTCAAAAAAGATGTATCTGAATTGGAAAAGGTACGTAGAAAGGCAACAAAAATGATCAGGGGAACAGAACAGCTTCCACATAAGGAGAGACTAAATAGATTGGGACTGCTCATCTTAGAAAAGAGAAAAAGAAGAGATAGGATAAAGGTCTATACAATTATGAATGGCACAGAGAAAGTAAATAGGAAAGCCTTATTTATCTCTTCACACAAAATAAGCCGCAGGGGTCACCCAATGAAAGCAATAGGCAGCAGGTTTCAAACTAAAATAAGGAATTACTTCTTCACACGCAGAACTTGTTGCCACAGGACGTTGTGAAGGCCAAAAGTATAACTGGGCTCTAAAAAACCATTAGGTAAATTCATGGAGGATGAGCTCATCAATAGCCATAGCCAAGATGGTCAAGGACGCAGGCTCTGAGATTAGCAGATGAATCCCACACTGCTGGGGCAGCGCCAACATGGGTGAGTTGTGAGAGTCTGAGGCAGGCATTGTTCTCTCCCCCAATAACAAAGGGGGTCTAAGAACAACCCCCATGACACCTGCATCGGCCGAACTGAACAGGCAGTTGGAGGCTCCGTGATTCAGGGCATTGTGGGCCAACGTCAGGAAACAGCAGATGGGAGCTGTGCAGCTGGATAAGGAAAGCGGGAGGGGCGATAACACAATACGTTGGAAGTGGTGAAATACCATAGTCCTCAACAGACAAGCAGGTGAAATAAATTTCTTCTTTGATAGGTGTTAAAATCCACCCCCACCTGCCCAAAAACCACCAATGAAGAATTGGGAAGCAGTTTCGGTTGGTGTCTGGCTGGCTGAATGCCTGGTTTAATGCTTATTATACAGAATGCCATTTTTTCCCTCAGTTTTTAACTGAAAAAAATCCAGGGTTTTACAAAAACTATTTGGTTGGGGGGGGATTCAATGTCTGTCTGTGTCATTATCTTCTCTGCTTTTTTCCTGTTCTTCCTGACAACCTAATACAAATGTCGATGTGCGTGCAAATATGTCTAAGAGTCAGGCCAACGAATAAAAGGTCATCACATATATCCGTTTCTGTGCTTTAAACAAATTGTTAAGCGCAAGTTCTTAGTTAAGTCGTTTCTCAGGAGACGAGCTCGGTGTTGGCAAGTAGCCAGACGCTGGTGCAAGACACAGACTAGCGGGCGTCTGATGGTCTCTACCACAGCCTGGCGTTCGCCTCTCAGAAGCAGCCAGCGCATGAGTCCAGCGGGCCGAAGCTAGGACAGCTCTGTCTCAAAGCCTGACACAACTGCCTCATACAGTCCGTCCCATTGCAAGCTCAAACGCACAATCCTACCCCCACGATGTGCCAGCTGTTGACCACATGTAATCGGAACAGAGCAACTGGGATAATCTGTTTTCTTTGCAGTGCGCAACTGCGGTTCATGCTCGCAGCTGCTGACTTAGGAACAGCCTGGTGAGTTGATCTCGCATCTGATTAGGGCCTTGTCTACACGCCAAACTCTACTCAGGATGTGAAAAAACACCGCAGGGTAAATGCAAGTTTCAGTGCTATAAAGCGCCAGTTAGACAGTGCAACACCGGCCTGGGAGCAATTCCCATTTTACAGAGTCTTGTTCAGAAGCTAGAGCAAACACATTCCTCGGTCTCTTACCCACGGCACTACCTGGCTTGTATAAGCCGCAGGCAAAACAATGGGCCCATCTGAGCCCATATCAGCGCAGTGTAAGGGACAAGCCGTGTCAAGGTATTTTCCCACGACTTAGAGTACAAATTGGGAACTGCATGTAACTCTTCTAAGCTTAGTTCCTAGCTTAGACCGAGAGTGCTGCCACCACGCAGAAAGATCCAAGGCTGGTACACTCCCTTCCCCAAAACCTACCTGGGAACGCAAGACCTAAACCCGGTGGGTCTAAAACAAGGAAAATAACAGCCCCCCTCCTTCCCCCAACTTCCCCTCCCGGTACCTGAGACTAGTGACCAAACCTTGAACTAAACATGAGATAACCTTCCCCCCCTCTCCACCACCCCTGTGTGAGGTTCAGACCCAAACCCCTGGGTCTAAACAAGAAAAAAATACAAGTCATCTGAAAGATTAACATAATTAGCAGTAATAAAGGAAAGAGAAAAAGATATTAATATCTCTGTGTAGTATAAAATTAGGAGGAAAATGTTACAGGGTCTTTCAGCTTATAAAGTGGGGAGGGAGTCTCCTCCCCCTTATGCTAAACAAGGTTACAGCAAATGAGTATATGTGAGGTAAAATACGTCCGGGCGTAAAATATCCTTCCAGCAAATACACATTTGCAAGTTAAAAAACAAAATAAGACTAAATCACCTCTTCTAGCTACGTACTTTTCTAACAACGAGTCTCTCAGTTCAATAGTTAAGATTGGAGAAAAGCTCTGGTGGCATGTCTGTCTCTCTAGCCCGAAGCGAACAACGATAACAAAAAAAAAAGAGCACAAACAGAAGAC
>NC_133780.1:2988243-3015002 GCF_003597395.2 Chelonoidis abingdonii | reverse complement strand
AGAACAGTCCCACTGCTGGGTGTGAACCTATCAGCTTGTGGACAGTTACCAAGTTGCTCTCTCGCTACTTCTGCGTTCGGGCTGTTCTGATTCCCAATGGGCCCTTTCTTCCTCGCGGCGTGTTGACAACCCCCCGCCCGCGGGTCCTGCCAGTCTTCAGGTGCTGTGTTCTCCCGCCCTGTCTGCCCCGTGCCCCCCCGTGCTGGGCGCCTTCCTCCTTTTTCGCCGGCTCTTTTCGTTCCGCGGCGCTTCGGCTCCACCCCCCTTCCTGGTCCTTCCCCCACCTGCCCCTCCCTGGCATAAGAATTATATAATTCAAACAGCACCGAACCAAACAAGACAGAAAAAAAGCAAAACACACACAAACACTAGGAAAAAAAAAACACCGAATAAAGAAAAAAAAGAACGAAATAGAAAAAAAAAAAAAAAAAAAAAGTCAGAACACACACAATAAAAATAAATAAATAAACAAAAAAAAACACAAAGCGACAACAGAAAAAAAATAATAAAACCGAGCCCACGACACAAAACAAATAGAAATAAAGATAACCAAAAAGAAAATACCTATAACCAACTATATATAAATAAATATTATATATAAAAAATAATAAATCAAAAAACACTATAAGTACCCCTTTCGAAGACAAAAAGTACCAAAAAAAAGAACTAAAAAAGATGAGAGGGAGAGCCATGGCAGTACACCTATTAAGCCTTATAAGTTCCTAGCCTAAAGGCCTTGATAGGTAGCCCCAACAGACAGAATATAGTCCAGATGTACTAGGTATACCAAAAACATATCCCTGTCCCCCAAAACCTTTCCGCCCTGGGGAACGCACGACATGCCCCTATAAGCCCGTTGGTCTTTAAAACTAAGGTGAGAAATATAAACCATCCCCCCCCTGCCTTTCCCCCCTCCCAACTTTCCCCTCCCTGGGTTACCTGGAGTGAGGGCTATTGTGATCCAAACTCCTTGAACTTATAACGAGAAGAGTGAGATAAAATTTAACCTTCTCACGGCCCCATATTCCCCACCAACTCCCCTAGGTGTAGTTTCTAGACCCAAATCCCTGTGGTCCCTATTTTTTTTTCTTTTTTTTACTTCTTCCTATTTTTTTTTTTTTTAACACGAAGGAAAAAATAAATCAGGGTCTTAAAAAAAAAAATAAAGCTCATTCTAAGAGATTTTATTACATAATTTACATAGAAAAGGAAAATGAGTAAAAATGGTTATATTTATCTCTGCTGTGTAGTATCAAAATTTAGGGATGGCAAAATGTTTACAGGTCTTTCACTATAAAGTGGGGAGGAGTCTCCTCCTCCCTTATGGCTAGAAACAAGGTTTACAGCAAAGTAATGGAGTAAAATACTTCGGCGGTAAAATATCCTTCCAGCAAATACCATTTGCAAGTTAGAAAACAAAATAAGACTAATCACCTCTTCAGCTAACTTTTCTAACAAACAGTCTCTCATGTTTCAAATATTAAGATTGAGAAAAGCTCTGGTGGCATGTCTGGTCTCTTAGCCCGAAAGCGAACAACGAAACAAAAAAAAAAGAGCACAAACAAAAGACTTCCCCTCCACCAAAAGACTCTTGCAAATCTCTTTCCCTTGATTGCGTCCATCTGGTCAGGTTGTCAGCCGGATTGACCTTCATTAGGGCATGGGGTCGATATGGCTAGCACTTGGAATTTCAAGCCGCTGCCGACGGCAGCGCTTGAAGTGTGAGTGTGGTCGAGCCAGCGCTACGTAAACCACAGTCCTTTACGGGTGTAGGGGTTGCAGGCTGCTGGCTGCACTGATCTACACTGACATCTTTGTAACAGCGCAACAGTGATGGGTATCTCTTGGCCGCTACGAATCAGGAAGGGGCGCTCAGGTGGGTATGTGCTTTCACCCACCCCTGAGGCGAAAGGGTTTGGCTACGCAGCGCTTGCTAAAGTGTGAGCTGCGTAGCCATGGCCTGAGCTTCTTAAACCCTTTTACAAGGTTAAAAGAGACATTACCCTTAACTATTCTGCTTATGACAGCCTGGGCAGGCAAAACTGTGTTCGGTCCGGTGTAAGCCTGGCTCGTGACCAACTGAGGCGGGTCGGACGGGAGTCCATTGCCGTCCCACGACCCTTCTGAGTGCGCAGAGGAGACAAGAGATTGCCACTGGATCTTCCAAAGGCCCAGAACGAGCGAACCATTGGATCGCTGTAAGCCGGCAGGTCCGGAATTAGCACCCACCAGAGGCGGCCGTGGACCTTGGATGAATTCCGTAGTTATATGAACTAAGAGCAGAGGATTTAGAAAAAACATCCAATCCACTGATATGGAAAACATTTTACCAGTATGGAAGAGGTTTTCATCTAAGATTCAGGAATCAATAATACAAATCCGTACCATTCCAGACTCTCTAAACGTGTGCCTAGTTAATATATATAGAACAAGTCACCTTTCTTTTTTGGTTTTTATTTTGTTTTTTAAAACTCTGGGAATATTTGATCAGTGTTTATATTTTACCGAGTCTTTTTTTGTATATAGATGAAATCACTGCAGAAAAAATTAACTTCACAGTTTTTTGCTGTGATTTATTAAATATTGGATGAAGTACAGGAAAAAAAAGCAACATGATAGAGGAAAGTGGTTCAGTAGTATTGAGAGGAAACTCAGTTTAACGCGCTGGGTTTGTATTATGAACATGGTAATAATAGTACACCATGAGCCACTCAGTTTATTTTTCGTTTAATAGACAGTCTTGCATTTACACTAGACAACTTATTAATGTGAAACACCAAACCTCATTAATGTACGTGGATTTTTTAATAACATAATAGTATCTCCATGTTACTGAGAGGTCCCAAAATTGGTTATCCCCCCCCCCGATCAAATTCAGTTTTCGCCATTTCCCGGGGGCTGGTACTTCTCCAGAGTCATTTACCTGGCAGCGTTTTGTATTATTTTAGTTCCTGCAGGTATTTCTGTAACCCGCCCCCCTGGCAGGGGTGGCGGAACAGCTGTGGGTGGGGAAGGGGGGCATGCGAGAGCACCTCCTCCGCAATGGAAATATTGCAGGGGCTGATCCGTTTCCTGGGGGAGGGAGGGGGGCCGGCTTGCAGCTGCTGGGGGCAGAGACAAGAGCAGGGCTGGGAGCAGCCGCTGAAGCTCCAGGGATCGGGCTGGGGAGCAGTGGGGGTCCAACACGATCAGCTCAGCAGCAGCTACCCCTGAGGAAGAGACGGAATCACCATGACCCCTCTTCCCCAGCCTTTTTACAGGACATGATCCACAAAACAGACGGAGGTGGCCGTGCACCGTTATCCCTGCGGTTAGAGCAGCTCCTGGGAGATGACTCACATGTCTCCCCGGAATGGAGCTTCGCAGCAGGGGGTTACCTTGATCCTCAGGAGGAACAGAGTAGGGGGCAATGGAGACAGGGACAGACACACACACACACACAGCTGGTTTGTATCAGAGGGGGAGCCGTGTTAGTCTGGATCTGTAAAAAGCGACACAGAGTCCTGTGGCACCTTAAAGACTAACAGACATATTGGAGCATGAGCTGGCTTGGATTCCTGAGTCTCTCATATCACAGGTGTAGACAGATCTCTCCTGAAACCTGGTCCTCTTTCTTTCATTATGAGCTCTTCCCACAGTACACAGCTGGGGAGAACACACACACGAGAGGGGGTGCAAAAGGCAGGTGCGTGCGCACGCACACACACACACCCCAAGGCAGGGGAACTCACACATACTAGGAACCCCAGAGGGCACAATGGTGGGGAAGGGAAGAGACTTATTTTGGGGAAAGGATGAGGACACTGAAAACACACTCGCACACACACATTGGTCAAGGACACAAACTGGGACAACACAGACATACACATTTGTAGACACAAACACATGCACACACCCTCCTCTGCACCTGCTTGGAAGCAGAGAATATTCTGCAATGGAAACCATTTTCCAGGCTCCTGAAAGTCCTCTCTATCCCCAGCTAGCTTTTCTCCTGGAGCCATTCATGCAGTATAAAGAGGTGCAGCAGGATTAGATTTTTATCTGCCACTGTCGATAAAGGTCAAGTTCACAGCACATGCACAAACTCATGACAAAATATCTCCAGCCACAATTATGGAACTTCAAAGACAGGCAAAGTAAGGAAAATGTTGCTTGAGAACTGATTAGGGTTTGTTTGATGTGCATTTCCTTTGTATGTTTTGACATGAGATGTTAAAGTTTGTGTTTTAAGGTTACAAAGATTTAACTGTTTAAATTTCAACATCTATCATCATTAACTATTCTATGCCCCCCCCAATTAATTTCCCACAACTGTGAGCATTTAAATAAACATTTTAAAAAGGCTTAAAACCCATAATTTTGCACAGCTGTGAACATTTAAAATCGATAAAAATTAAAAAGTCTAAAAACAAACATCAATATTATCTGTCAAAATTATGAAAATCATCAACCTCCGCCAAGCCTAGTTATAAACACAAGTCATTTAAAGTCCCCTAGGAAACAAATCCCCACTAGCCCAACCTCAGGCTGTTCCGCACCCTACCTGGGTCTGCCAGCCCGGATCCAGCACTCAGGACTAAACAGGAAACAGGGGGGTTGAGTCAGGGTTCTAGTAGTCCACACTCGCAATGTAAGCCCTAGGTTCAAACTCGGCTCAAGGGCAACCCCGCTCCATCAACACACAATCACGCTAGACCCAGGGGTTCCACAGGCGAAGCGACGATTCAAGCCAGACGCATGGGTTCAAGCCTCCATTGCTGCTGTGTGACGCACTCCACTGACCTGTGTCTGGGAGTTCGTCAATAGTAACCCACAAATCCAGCGACTTCTTTGTTCCTGGACAGTCAATGTCCCACACTGCACAACAAGCTAGGCGGCCTCAGCTGGCAGGGCGCTAGGAAGTCTGGGATACCTTGGTGTTGGATTCAAGCTGCACAGTGCATTGGCAGACCCGACCACGGTGCGACCCAGGGTTGAACAATTGGCTCCACCGGGTAACCCAACAAGGAAGCAAGTCGTAGTCAGAGTCCAAACTTAAACACACCTGCCAACGGACCTTGCACTAAAACGCAACCTGCAGCCCCCTCCTAAATGAAATTCAGGGATCTTCTCCTTTACCTGAGTATAATTTACACACATGATCGATATATAAACTGTTTTATGACATTCTTATGACACTAGTTATACTTAGAAACAGCAACACTCTTCAAAGATCTACTGTCATAGCTTTATCATAACTTGATTACCCTGTTTCTATAGACAAGCGTTCTCTAACTTCATCAAGATTATCAGACGGGAAACGCAGATCAAGGTATTTAAGAGCCAACCCAAAAGAAGTTTCCACCACAGGCCATTCACGTCTGAGCAGTCGAGGCAAACAAACGCAGTACATAAGACAAAGCTTTACTTGTTCTTCATAATAATTTAAAAACGGCACTAGCTGCCTATAATTCAAAATAATCCACCTCCTTCCATTCTTATAACGATCTTGAAGTTTCATCCTCCTCATGTGATAGATCTGCCTCAGCTCTGAAGTCCAGGGCTCCGGCTGCCGCTCTGTGCTAGCCTGGTTCCCTAGGGACGCTCTGTCTGCCATAGGGAATCCCCCTTGAAAATTTCCTCATTGGAACATTTCACAAATCTCAGTGGAACAACTGTCCTACCATAAGCACCCCGGATCCTCACTGAGTTCTACATCCAGCACATGTCCGCTAATCCCAGCCCACTCTGGTGTGGGCCCATAAGCAAGGAAAGGGCTGGGGTTTACCCAAGTAAGCATGGGGGCCTGGATGAGTGTGGCTACGAGGACATCCAGCAGCTGGAGGAGGACAAAGCTCCAGGCTAATGGATAATCACCCAGTTGGCCTTGGTGAGAGCCCTACCTCCTCATGGCACACACATTGCCCTGTCACCCCACCGGGTCCCACACTCCCAGCCTGGGAGGCCCAAGCTCCCTTCACTCCACTGTGGGTCCCTGCATCCATCAATTAACCCCTCCTCCCCCAAAGCTCCATCTCTCCTTATGTAAGGACTCCCAGAAACTCCCACTATGCCAGGCTCTTGCCTCCAATTCCCTCCCAGATACAGTCTCATATCGCTCCCATGCCAGGCCTTGTGATCCCCCTCCCCCACACACCAGCCCCACAAATGGCCCATCTCCTTTCCAGGTTCTGTGTCGCCCGCTCCCACATACCAGCCCATCCCATGTTCCATCCCCCCCAGGGCTCTGTGCTCCCCCTCCGTCGCCCAACTAGTATTCACCAAATGTCCTCATCGCTCCACAAGGTCTGTGTCCCTTATCCCACACAACCAGCACCCCACAATGTCCATCCCCACCAGGGTCGCTCCCCCACACACTCAGATTCCTTTATCTCTGGCGATCCACCTCACCACAAGGTGCCAACATCAAGTCCGCAGGAAACGAAGAGCTGACTGGGGGGTGATGCTGAAGGCTCTCCCTACACCCGCCCCTTTGATCCCAGACCATCCCATCATCCTGCACTGATCAGCTGCAGCTCCAGAGCAGCCTGACACAGAGACACGCCAGCACGGCCCAGCGCTGCCTCTGCTTGGCTGGCCCATTCACAGCCGCCCTGACCGCCCTTTTCCCTCCTCGGCTCCGCCGGCCCCAGGTTCACCCATCCTTCGGTGTTTCCCCCACCCCTTGGCTCTAAAGGGTTTCCCCCCTCTGCCCTCCAGAAACCACATCCCTTTAAGAAATCCACTATCCCCCACCCCTCAAATTTCCCCAGACACAAACCCATTACATTTAAAACTCGCTGCGCGCTGGACTCTGGGTAATTTCCACCTATTTCATGCTCGGCGAAGCTATCCGCTACATCCAGAGACAGACCACTGCAGCTTTTCGGCCCCTCCTGCCTTTTTTCCCTAAGCCCCCACACCAATCCCGTTGTGCTCAGGAGACAGCAGTAAAGGAAGGTGGTTGAAGCTGGAAGAGGCGAATGGAGTATCTTTATCTCCGCTAGCCCTGCGCGATGCGCTAAGCACTCGCAAAAATGCCTAGGGAGCTTCATTGTTCCGGGAATGACAGGTGTTGCTACCAAACGCGAAAAAACATGGTGAAAATCAGGCCAAAAACTCTAATAATACTTTTCTAAAGGAATATACGGGTTTGTTCTGTTGGGACGAAAACGGGGGGCGTATTCCGTTAGATTGACTAGAAATTCCATTCTCAATGCGTTGCTGCAGACTGAAGAGGACACTGCAGAAACACGCAGTCACATGTCCTCTACTTCCAAATAAATTTGCATCTGAACAAGCGTTACTGTTGTAGACTTAGAACATGATTTCCCCCTCAGGAAAATCCCGTGGAGAGACCATGAAGAATGAGTCTGTGGGTTCGCAAAAGAATTAATTGGTCAGACTATGCGATACTTTCCACAGATGATTGTGTTAAAGAAAATATCATTTGGTCAATTTTGAAAAAAAGCGTCAGTCCACCTTCTCCAGTCCTGGCATCCACTGGCCAAACTCCAACAGGTGGAATCCTGGGCGACCCAGCTACCCCACTGTGAGGTACAGCTGAGACACTGGAGTGAGCTTACCCGAACGAAACCTCCAGCCCTAAGAAGTCGCCACCAGATGGGCTGCTGTCAGGAATAGGCACGCGGCAAACCAGGGCTGGTGGGTTTCCGTTCCAAACCCTTTGGGTCCCAAAATAGCGTGTCCCTGCAGACATGTCTTGATTTTTGATGCATCACCAATTTTCCCCAACAGGAAAACACGGCTGTTGAAAATTCTGTCCCTGATCCTATGTACTCTGTAACCACTGGTCAGATCGAGTCAGCAGATCGTGCCTGGCTACTGCTCCAAGGAGATCTTCACGTCTGTACACCCCTCGCTACAAAGCCTCGAGTGCCCTCTGCCAGCTTCCAGCAGGGCAAACTGGTTTGTCTGTACATTCCCCTGCTCAACTTCCTGGGCATCAGCTCAAAGACAGCAGCTGTCCAGCCTCCTGGGCACCAGTCGCAAGAACACACATTTTCTGCCTCTGATGATGGGTGGTGCAGACAGGCAATCTCCAGAATCAGTGGTCGCACATATCACAGTCTAGCATTCTGACACACACAGCACATTTGTTGGTAGTGAGGTTAGTTAGATTCGAACACCTAGATCCTGCCAGATCCCAAAGACAAAGAGTTTCCTCTATGCTCTTAACACACCTGCCCCCCCATAAGTCTTCAGTTTTAATATCTACATATGAAACAGAATTCAGCACAGGTGAGACGCGAACGGTACATCACTATTACACCGTACCCAAATGTTACTCAGAGCTTTGCTCAGATAGCTGGACCAGTTCTACACCACTCAGGACTAGCAGCGCAACAGAATCATTGTTGTTTCCTGATCAGCAACGTGTTAATTTCCAGTTATAAATGGAGGTAGAAGCAGAGTAACTGACACTGTTCCATCCTGTTACTTTTCTCTCTGTGTGGTTCCCCCCACCGTCCTTCCTCAGCATTTGGTGCAGACGCGGGAGAGGAGCCCCACGGTGAACTATCTGACACTTAATTTACCTGTAAACAGCCAGAGAGAGAGAGAGAGAGAAACAGCCTTTGTCTAACAGAAAACCTGGTTCACACCTTTGCTGGTGACCACCCGCCTAGACACAGACACTGGGACCATGACGGTCGGTGTTTACACAGAACTGCTTGCACACCAGCCGTACGTGTGTTTCACAATGACATTAGTGACCGGTGTGACATGCACTTGAAAGTGAGACCTCACACCCCAGGCACCCTCGCTGGCCCCTTTGCCAGGTGGCACTAAGGGGTCCCTGGATCACACTGTGCGTCTTTCACGGGACAGTCCAGGGGTCACCTAGAGAAGAGAAGCAGAACGACAGGGTCCCCTAGTCACTGTGAAACAGGGAATAATAAGATGCAAATGCCCTAAGCCCCATGGCTTTAAACCATTGGTTTGCAACCTTTCTTCATTTGCAGAGCTCTACAACATTTCGAATGGAGGTGCGGACCCCTTTGTAAATCGTAGACATGATCTGCGAATCCCCATGGTTCTGCGGAGCACAGGTTGAAAACCACTGTTCTATGGTAACAACCCTTTGTGGAGCCCCTAGACATCATCTATAGACCCCCAGGGATCCTCGGAGCACAGGTTGAAAACCACTGGCTTAGACAGTTAGAATGAAAGTCGAGCCAACAATCGCCTCTCATTGGTTTTCTCCCTGTCTTGCACTTCGATTGTGAACTCTTTGGGGCAGCTCTTTGTTATATGTTTGTATATTATTTATTTGTATTGCAAATGACACTCAGCTTCTTTGGGAAATTGTGAAATGGTTTCATCTCAATTTGGGACAGAATTTTTGTTTTTAAATATCAAAAAAAATTTGTGGGATGGGAAAACAGGCTGCCCTGTACAAGGCACTTCCCAAACAGAGAAGGCACACTCTGTCCTGAGACTGTGAGCGATTCACAGCAGGGAATCTATGTTAAGGGGAAGGGAAGCAAAACATGTAATTTATCTACATATCAAAAACTTGCCATCAAAACATGTTTTTTTAAAACAGAAAATGCCTTTTTTTCCTTACAAAAAAACTGTTTAGCCCTCTTTCCCCCTCCCCAATATCTTAAATTTGGTTGAATTTCTTTCTCCCTTTTTTGGTGAATTTCTTTTTTTTTGTTGTTTGTTATTGGGATTAACTCCCCCACACTTTTTGTCTTCTGCTTTTTCAAATATAATTTTCCCTTTTTCTTTCTCGGTCAGTTAGTTTGAAATGAGGTTTTCTTTTTTGTTTTGTTTGTGTTTAGGTCGTTATTTATTGTCATTTAAACACCGGCAGTAACCCAAAATGGGAGCGGCTAACTGTGGAAGTTTATTTGGGGGCAGGTTCTCGGGCCTGTGGTTGTACTGGGTATCATAGATGACCAGCCGCTCGTCCCTTTGGGCCTTAATCTACATAAATCTATGGGCAACTGCCATCATTTTTGGCCGCTGGGGTCTATTTGGGTTACATTCGGTATTTCAAGCCCGGGATGGAAGGGCGAACCCTTCCAGGAAGGGCTGCCCCCGCCCACAATCTTAGCTCACAGCAATAATTAAATGCAGATAAAGTATATGAGAGACTGCTAGATCAATATCTCCAATGCACAGTTTATCGGTCATAAACTATAACAAATAATTAGAATGGGGAAAAAAGTCCTTTGGAGAAAAACACTGTTAATTGTGTCTTGTCAAATTTCTGAGATTTCAGATCTACTCAAAAAGTGCATAAAAATAAGTTCTCAAAGTCATACGGGTACAGGCTATTGCTCCATCGTGCCAGTTTCCTGTCCAGGGCTTGCCAGAGGATTCAGGGGGCTGGGGGGCGGGGTCTTGGTGGCCCGTCAGTGTGGTCTCTAGTAGGAAGGAATATTCCGACTGCCGATCAGAATGAGCGCCGTGGCAGGTTGGAGACTGACCCTAAGTGCCTGCCAATTCAGATGCGGAGGTTTCCTCCTGGCCCCGCTGCTATGCGATCGCTTGATATTCGACCGGGTGGCACTTTGAGCTTCAGCAGCACTCAGTGACGATCCTTCAATCTCCTCTAGTCTTTTCCACTACACTGAGGACCGTGGCGGTTGCCCCAAACCCGGGGGCACACGGGGCCCATCGCGGGGCCAGGGAATTGCGCCACTTCCTTCCCACCTTCTGGTGGCCTGGTTCCTGCGGTCTTTCTGACATAGTTTGAATTTGCTGGTGCCCAATTGCTTCATCGACGATACGTGGGCGGGGTTGGGATGACCCTGAACAGGAGGAAATTATTCATGATCCATCCACATCATTCCAGCCTAGTCCCAGCTCAAGATGTCAAGTATTTCCACTGGCTATTCTTCACCCAACTTTGGGTCGTTCTGGGCCTTCCCCCGTTATTATCCCACGGTTCGTTTGTCCTACACTCCGAGTCTCTGTCCCCTGTAATAGCTGCTGTGCACGAGGATAGTAGGGGCTGTTCCACTTGTTCTTTAGCTTTCAAAGGTAGCACTTGTGTCTGCGAGCAGCGATCCAGGTTACATTCCATGGCAGAAGCATGGCCTAATTAGGGCTGCAGACGCTGCTTGCGTGTAGAGATGGCTACGGACGAAGGTCTTCATGTCGCACTGTTAATCAGCTCCTGGCTGACTTGAGAATTCTTACGACCATGTGGCGTCATACAGGGGGCTGATGCGGCTAACATCATTCTAGGGCTGGTGAAGTTTTCACAGAGCAAACTATCTAGACTGCGGTCAACTACTTAAGTTATTAAGCGTAGAGAGGACAGTTGTGCTCTTTGCACTATAGTGTCACCTTCCATCTATACTTGATCCCACTCCCCTCACACACATGAAAAGCACACAGAAAGGCACTGGAGGGGAGGTACAACTTGTATACATCTGGGCAATAATGGATTTTTTCCACTTTGTTGGAAGTTCAACATAATCAAACAGATTGTCTAGATTAAGTCAAGAACATTTCTTCAATTCTCATTGCGATCGACGAAGTTTAAAAAAAATGTTTTAAAAGTTTGATTTTGATGTTAAGCTTAAAAACAACAATAAAGGGAAATTATGAACAAAAGCAACCACCCCAAAATGAAATGTTCCAGCGTTTTTGAGTTGTTCTAGGTTGTTTGTCCTGCTAATTTGATTGGCAAGAATTGATATAACATTCTCATATTGTTATGTTTATGAACTGGTGCACAATCTGCATTCTTTGGCCAAAAATAAAAAGATTTTGTCAAACGTTTTAATTCACCCAGTTTCAAGTTGCGACCCAGTAATGACCTTAGATTTTATTTTTAATCCAGTTGGTCAACCAGCGTTCACCCATCGTGACTTTGTTTGTATACAAAATGAGGTGTTTTTTTTAACTTGTTAGGGGTAGGGGCAGGGAATCACCATTTTGCATAACTTCTCACTACAATCGGAGGCTAGATTTTATGTAACCCGATCTTGGGATAAGGAATATTGAAAACCCCCGATAAAATACTCCCCGTTAGCACCAGAATCTGCTCCTAAGTAAGTAATTGAGACTTTAGCCTCAAGTATTAGGCTCCAACGGACCTTGAGGTTTCAGGCCTGAGGTTTTTTAGCTCTTTGTTCCCTCGATTACTATTCGGGGGCTATCCTCGCCACACGTTTGTGGAACCTGTCCTTTCCATCTCTTTCTTTCTCCCATTCCTCTCCTCTGTCTTTCCCCCCCACTTGTCACTATCTTCTTTCTCCTCCCCGCCAATGCTCCTCATTTCACTAAATGAATGCCTGAATTAATTACGATGTGTCTTTAGTTTCAGGCAGTTTCCATTGCGGAGGGCCCAGCCCTGTGGGAGAATGCTTGGGAATCCTCGCAGGAGGAGTGGATCTTAAAATGTGGGTGGGGAAAAGGAGGTCTGTCATCCATTCCTTACTCTCCATGCTTGTCCGCCGGACCTCACAGGGAATACCAGCGTGAGGAAAATGAAAAGTTTAGTGTTCGGCTAAGTTCCAGTGTTAACACGTCAATCAATTAAATGGGGCATTTTCATGATGTTATTGTTTTTCAAGTTCTCTTGCTGACTCAGGCCTCTCTTTGATTGCCAAGGCTTAGTGCCTGTTAGGTAATTATCGGCAATGTTAGAATTTACCTCTAAAGCACCTGTTCAGTGGTACCATGGGCAATCGGAGTTTATTTGTCGCGCAGGAGGTTCTTGTCTGGCATTGAAAAATGGTTTTTGCAGCAGGAAGAATTCGTGGAGGGTATGGTTTTGCAGATGGTTGGATGCTGCACAAACGATGTATTGTATGTGTAAGTTCTGCATCCCATAGGGGTTGACCTTTTACTCTTTAGTGATCTTAATTTTGCCCCCTGTCTGCGGTGGCTGGGCCCTTCTAGAGCACTCGTCCTGCATTTGCAGATGAAATTCTTCTCTGCTGATAGACCTGGGTGCTGACCCATTCTTCAGTAGCGCACTCCCTGTCCCTTGACCTGAAACTCCAAGAGAAGTTGGTTCAGATGCAGCCGGGCCTCCATCTTCTAATACATTAAATCCACTAGCATACAGAGACATGCTGGTCAATTGCATACATGCAGGGAACTGGTTCCTCAACCGGCTTGCATAACATGTCGAACCCTGGGAGCTGTCACTTACGTTATTCTGTAGGAATGTCACAGTGGACGGCTGGCACCTGACTAGGTCACAAAACAGGAAAGGTTGTGAAGTTTCTTGCAGTCTTCCAGTGGTGAGGGGACACGGCTGGAAGGAGCTGGACTTGGCGTTCCAGCTCATGCTATATGGCAGCAACCCCCTGCCCATAGGTCAGATTCTCGGCTGCCTATTCTATCAGTTCGGTGTTTGTTACCCACTCTTCCTATGGGTGGTTCGCTTCATGACCTCCTCCTATGAATGAAACGAAATGTTACTCCGTCCCATTAATCTGGCCTTTATCTGTGGTGGTATTCTCGTGCAACATTGCCTGTGTTCGTATTTCCCTCCCGCCATGTTTACCCCCGAGTATTTAAGAGCAATGAATACCCTCTCCTTTGCTGCTCACCGCCAAGTCTTTTCATGTCTCTGTATAGGAGATTGCTTATCCGGAGTGCAGCTCCACGAAGGAGCCCTGTCCTCGCGGGTGGAGATCATTTTAAGATCCTGAGTCTTCGCTTCCTCCTGTTCTGCACCGCCCACGTTTTGTAATTAGTGCACTAATTATGTGGAGCGATGAGGAAAGGGACGAGGTGTTGATTGGGGTCGTTGGTCCTCTTAGGTGGCCTCGCCTTCTTCCCTCCGAGGCTCAATTCGGTTGGTAAGGGATCACTACGCACAGCATGACTTCCTTGGTGGTAGAACCCACCACACTGATATCTTAGTGTCTGACACGCCTTACGGGGAGTCAGGGGCCCCTGCGCTGGGTGCGCATCGCACAGACAGTTTTGTCCCTCGCCAATAGAGCTGCCAGTTTCCAAACTACACTAGGCCTAACTGGTTCACCCACAATGATTTTTTGACTGGAAAAAATTATTTTAAAACGCCATACTTCACCCCCACCGCCATTTCTTACATATCATCAACTATTGAGGCAATCGATCATGGGCTGGAAGGGACTCAAATTTCTCTCTCGCCCCTGTTCCTTCAGCAGGACAACACACTCAGACTCACCTCCCATGTCTATGTACAATTCCTAATAAATCACTCCCAGGGATGAAGATTAGCCTTTTTTCAGCTGCATACCTTGTCGACCTTATTTTTTGTTGGCTCCACTGTACGCACTCGCCCTTCTTCAGCGCTGCACATGCCAGCCGGTATTCCCTTTTTGGCCTTTTGCATTTGATTTCTCCTAGTTTGAATACTTTTACTTGCTTTATTGCTGGTAACTTATAAGATCTAGCTAGTACGAAGGGGGTTTGTTGAGATGAAAATAGTTTCTTTCTTTTTCAGAGTAACTTGCCTGTTCTGCTGGAATTTGGGAATTGCTTTGTTTTTGATTTTTGTAGGTTCTACACCTTTTCCCCATTTTGATTTTTCCTCCGTTTTTTCAATATAAATGTTTGGTGGGGAAAAAAAAGGGCGGGGGAGGAACCCAATTTGAAACATAGATTGAGTGTTTAAAAAACCCAACGGGAGCTGAATGTTGAAATAAAATGGAAATGCATTTGTTGGGGCGGGGAAATAATCACTTTTTTCTACTTAAAAATGTCAATTTCTGCCCGGATTCGAGTTTACAACGCTCGGCAGGATCAGTTCCTTGATTAGGGCTGCGTGCCCTTCGGGCGGGGCCTTAGGCTCTTGGGACACGTCTTCCTCGCTGTGGTTTATTGAAGATTTTGTCTCTCCTTCGCAGCTTAAGATGGGAAGCAGTTGGAGCCAGAGAGGCGCCTGAGTGAGAGCATGCTTGGCTGGTTGTTCCAGTTGTTCGTCTCTGGAGTAGCAGCTCTTTTGGTATCCCAGCTGTTCGGAGCACGCCAGCAGTGATTGTGGGGTGGGAGTTGGGTAGGGGAGGTTTCTTGGGCTCTGAAAATCTATAGTAGACAGTGGTGAGATGTATCCGGGTGTGTGTTCTTGCATGGGAATCCGGCAGGGCGGCTCCAGGCACCGCATTCCAATGAGTTGGCTGGGGCCTGAATCTTCAGCGGCGCCATCGTGTTTTGCGCAGCGCGCGGGACATTGCCACCCCGGACAGCAGAGAGTCGTTGTGCCTTAAGGCCTCGTGCACGTTTCCGCGGCTGGCGGCGTTCAGCAGCGCTTCTATGTTTAGCGTCGCACTCGGCTACAGCACCATTATAAGCTGCTGCAACCGAATTTGTTGCCACCACAGTAAAGCTGTGTCGCCGCCCTAAGGGCCACGACTGCCCCGCGCCCTGGCGGCAATTCGAGTGCTGTGTAGCAGCGAAATGTCCGGCCTGATAAAGACCCCGGTCAGGCTGGTTGTCGTTTTGCGAGATCCCGAGATCAGAAGGGAACCATTGTGATCATCTAGTCAGGGGGTAGGCAACCGTATGGCATGGGATGCGACGGCAGTCCCGAGCTGATTTTCAGTGGCTCACATGCTTGGGTCTGCCGGTCCAGGGGGGCTCTCGCATTTTATTATTTAATAGTTTCTTAAACATTAAACTGTTTACTTATCAACCAGTAGTTGTAGTCTTCTTATAACCGGAGAAGGACCTTCTAAATGTTTAAAATGGTTGTCTACTGGCTGTGAAACTTAAATTAGAGTGAATAAACGACTCGGTCACATCATTCTGAGGTTGCCGACCGCCTGATTCTAGGTTGCTCCTGAGTCACCTCAGGTGTAGAACTGCCCCAAAATCACCCTCGTATGCCGAGCTTTTTTCCCTTGTGCATTAACGGTCAGTGACGGAGATCCACGCCCTTGGCTAATCGTTCGAGGAGCGTTACAACTGCTGCTTAGGTCCCGTCTGACTGTCTCATGCTTCAACTTCGCCACTGGAATTCGTTCGCTGAAGAGTCCAATTGTTTAAATTATTTGTGCCCCAAGTAGGCTATTTGTAAGCTTGGGATCAAGTTCAACTTTTAACTCTGTAAATAAGCGGTCTTTGAGTCCATACTATAAGCAGCTTTAATCCTTCCTGTGGCTCAACTATGACCCTCTCCAATTTATCAACTCCTTCTTGAATTAGTGGGCACCAAACTGGACACGGGTTCCTCAGCAGCAGTCGCACCAGAGCCAATCCAGAGGTTAAGAATAACCTGTCTTCTCCTACTCGAGATTCCCCTGGTTATACATCCCAGCGTCGCATTACAGCCTTTGGCCACCGCGTCCCACTGGGAGCTCGTGTCCAGCAGATTATCCCCCATAACCCCCAAACCTTTGACAGAGCCCCTGCTTCCTTGGACAGAGCTCCCTCTCCTGGTTGTATGGCCGCCATTTGCATGGGGTGGCTGGGGAAGACAGAGTGGAGCTAAGATGGTGTCATGACCACTGTACCCTGCATCCAAAGGGGCCTGCCGGCCATCTTAACTTAACCGTCGTCTGTGGTGGCCCATTCTGCCAGGGATGGGCAGCCCATTCAAATGTGCCTCCTTAGGGGTGAAAAATGGGAGGGGTGGGTGCATTTCATGGACTCGCCCTTGACATACCCTCCTCAGTACACACAAGTGACGGCTGCCACACCAGGGCTAGAACTGGGGCCCTCCACAGCAAAGAGCTAGACCCATAATATCAGAGCTGAGAGCCCCTAGGTGGGGATAGAACAACTCACGTTCTCTGTGGCTGGGCACAAAGCCAGCCTGTCACACACACTCAGGAGAGCGAAGCAGCCGCTAAAACTGAGGGCAAAAGAGCCTAACGAGAGGGATGCAGGAAATGTTTTTCCCACCATCCTACAAAAATATTCGAGGTTTCAGAGAATTTTCCCTTCCTGAGTCAGGGAGAAAAGTCAAACGTTTTCATGAACTGAAAAGCCTGAAACAATTTCAGTTCGGGTCAATGGAAACTTTTACCAACCATGTGATTTCCCAATGCAAAGACACATTAACTATGGGCAGAAATGCTGGCACATGCTCTGTAGCAAAACAGCACGGGTGGATGGCTGGCACGTGTGAAGAGATGTTGGCTTTGCGCTTCCTGCATTCTGGGGCCATTTGCGGCCCTGACCTTCCCTGGTGTGACTTAGAGCAGCCTCAAGGTTGCTCTAACTTATGCTCTGCTTCTCAGGCCACCTGGGAAGCACAGAACAGCTGTAATGCAGTGTGCTCAGGCCACAACCACAACCCATCCCATATACTAGCTTCACACCAGCTGGGGAGGCCCCCGGAATTGGAGGGAATCTCAGAGGGCTCTTTGGATCCACCTTGAGTCCCCAGAGTGATGTAAAGTGGTCTAAGGATCCAGCTCAGAGTCTTCCACTCTCCACACAGTCCAATCCGACCCCTACAGCGTGTTCCTCCCTGTAACCATTTCCTTGTGAAGGTCTGTTTGCTCAGTGAGGCCAAGCAGCCAGCCTCTTGCTCCAGCACTGACAGCTGTCACCGCACACTCCCTACAGCATGTGTCTTCTCTAAGGAATCCCGGGGGCTCTTCGGTTCCTGGGGACAGCGCGCACACACCCCAACACACCCCTTTCCGCTGCGCCATCCATACCCAGCCAGGAAGGGGAAGAATCCATACAGCGTGGCAGATTCTCTGTGTCATGTGAGTTTTATGGAGGAGCTTTGACATGGAAAAGAAATTCAGAAATGCTCCTAAAGCCACAAGAGACTCACCCGGATCAGGGAACTGAATCCTCTGCCTGAAACTCCCAAGTGCATTTACACACAGTACGGCGGATGAAGGAGGAAGAACAATGATAAATGGATTGGAAACAATTTTAGAGACGCGCTGTGAGCCATGGCCACACGGTGGCACCCAAACCTACAACAATTTAAGGTGAGACTGGACACTGGATGACAAAGGGAGTGGGAGGCAGGGAGACCCACCCACTGTATCCCTACAACACTACCCAGGCCTGGGATCTAGTGGGGCTGCTTCCGAGGGGCAGGGAACAGGGTTAGGTCCTTCCTCTTTGGGGGAAAGGGTCTGGAGAGAGATTTCCCCTCTGAAAAGGAGAATGTGCTTCAATGGAGGAGTCAGACCAGGGCAAAGATGGGGTGAGAAGAGGCCATGGGAAATGCAAGTGGGCACCGTGACCTTGGGGCTAGGACAAGCAGTCAATGAAGATCCAGTGACAAGGAATGAGAATCAGCTGGGTTAGTAATGACCCTTCACTCACCTGCCAGTACAATTATGGTGATGATCAAAGCTGTGATGACGACAGTAACGGTAACTGGGATCCATTTATCTTTAATGAATTTTAGGCTGAAATCTGCAAAATAAAAAAGGATGAAAGGAGACAAACACATTTCAATAGCAAATGCTGCCAGAGCGTGAAAATGGTCACGTTTTGCTAAGTGCTTCCATAAGTGGATAAATCTAGTTGATGATGCTCAAGGGCATGGAACAGCTTCCATATGAGGAGAGACTACAAAGATTAGGGCCATTCTGCTTAGAGAAGAGACAACTAAGGGGGGGATAGGACAGAGGTCTATAAAACAATGAACAGTGTGGAACAAGTGAACAGAAAGTGTTATTTACCCTTCCCAGAACACAAACACCAGGGGTCACCTGAAGAAATTAGCAGGAAGCAGGGTTAATACAAAGGAGGAAATACTTTTTCATACAGCGCATAGTCCACCTGCCATGGGACGTGGTGATGGCCAAAAATAACTAGGTTCAAAAAATAGAATGAGCTAAGTTCCTGGAGGACAGATCCATCAATGGCCATTAGCCAGGATGGTCAGGGACGCAACCCAATGCTCCTCTGACTGCCAGGAGCAAGGAGCCAAGGCAGGGGTGGATAACTCAGTAATTCCCCAGCCCTGTACCCTCCCCCGAAGCTCTGATAGTGGCCACTGTAGCAGACAGGAGACTGGGCTCGACTGACCGTGCTCTGACCCAGTGCGGCAGCTCTTGTGTTTACAACTTTCCCAAACAACTTAAAAATGTATTTTCAATAAAAATGTCCCCAAGAGAGCAATGAAAAAAGAAAAAGCAAGAAACACCTTTGTTTCCACCAAAAATGAAAAAGTTAAACAACTCCCACAATTCTGGGGGACAAAATTTGTTTTTCAGTTAAAAAAACAAACAGGTTCCAAAATGTCACTGAGCTCTCTTCACTGGCTCTGAAGGACCTTCTTACTTTCCAGATTGCTAGATCAGGGACCTTGCCGCCATGAGCTGGTTGATTGGGAGAGAGATTTTCACGGTTGCCCAGAATTACTGGGGCTAATCTGGGGGCTACCAGGATATCTCAGGACTTGCCTTTAGAAAGTGCATAAAATCATGAGCAGGAGAAATTGAACTTCTGGTTTCTAGATCTAAAGGCACATGCCATTACCACTTGAGCTAAAGGAACAGCACCTTAAGGGACTGTCTTTCGTTGTGTCTGTGCAGCACCCAGCACAATGGGGCCCTGATCTCAGCTGGGGCAGGGACCGTCTCTCCCTATGGTCTGTGCAGCACGCAATGGGGCTCAGCTGCTGTCTCTCGATGTTACCATATTGTACCTAATAAATAATGTAATTATTTACCAACATTTCTTCCCCTTTCTTCCACCGGTCCGTGACCTGGCAGCATTAGGCCAGACACCCCTCCACCTATCAGAAAGCAAAAGAAACTGTCATTTAAGGTTAGATCATACAGTCCCCTCCACACAGGGCCCAGGCCTTTTGAATGTGTCTGTCACTGCTTCCTCTCCCCACCCCACCCCACATCCCATAGTGACCCAAATCTTGGCCTGCTTGAGAGGGTTCGAAGCCGATTAGATTGTGCCCTTGTTGCCAAGAAGGCTAACAGCATTTTGGGCTGTATAAGTAGGGGTACTGCCAGCAGATCAAGGGACGTGATCATTCCCCTCTATTCGACATTGGTGAGGCCTCATCTGGAGCACTGTGTCCAGTTTTGGGCCTCACACTACAAGAAGGATGTGGAAAAATTGAAAAGAGTCCAGCCGAGGGCAACAAAAAATAATCAGGAGGCTGGAGCACATGACTTATGAGGAGAGGCTGAGGGAACTGGGATTATTTAATCTGCAGAAGAGAAGAATGAGGGGGGATTTGACAGCGGCTTTCAACTACCTGAAGGGGAGTTCCAAAGAGGATGGATCTAGACTGTTCTCAGTGGTACTAGATGACAGATCAAGGAGCAATGGTCTCAAGTTGCAGTGGGGGAGGTTTAGGGTGGATATTAGAAAAAAACTTTTGCAATAGGAGGGTGGTGAAGCACTGGAATGGGTTACCTAGGGAGGAGGTGGAATCTCCATTCTTAGAGGTTTTTAAGGCCTGGCTTGACAAAGCCCTGGCTGGGATGATTTAGTTGGGGATTGGTCCTGCTTTGAGCAGGGAGTTGGACTAGATACCTCCTGAAGTCCCTCCCAACCCTGATAGTCTATGATTCTATGATTAGAGAGCATGGCAATGCATTTGACAATTGTGTGCTGTCTCTGAGTGGCTGGTAAGAGGATACTATCTTTGCAATATTTTTGTTAGCATGATAGAATTCTTGGTTCTTCCAGTTTCCATAGAATCTACAATTCTTGGAATTTTCCTGACTTCTTGGGCCTATAATATCGGTTTGATTTGTACATAGGCGTGAGTAACCATTAATTATCCAGTGTGTGAAACTTGTTTACTGATCGTTTGAAGTTCCCCGATTTCAGTTCCATTGACGGTCATTTTGTGCTTTGTGCTAGAACGGATCTACTTCTTCTCCCATCCATTATCCTGTTCCTTGTGCCCGTCTCTCTGCAAAGTGAACGTCTTGTTTTAAGCTCTATTCACAGGAAGTTTTCAGCACTTGAGTTTCTCGTCCACTCTCTGAACATCTAGGTTTAAATATACTTTTCGAGACGGGACGCACAGTATATCCAGATTTTCAGTCTTATCACTACCAGTTCCTTTGGCCAGATGAGTCTTCAGGGCAGAAGGGAATACAAATTGCCTAATGTAAACAATAGCATGAACAAGAGTACAAAAACTCTTGTTTCCTGTTTTATACCGTCATAAAAGAGGGGGCACTCACAATGTATTTTGTCGCCATTTGCAATCACCTGCGGCTCTTTTAAATTAAGACTAAAGGATTTTATTAATTTACTGATATGGTTTGTCGTTCGGAGCTCTCTTTGCATTTTTTTGGACAATGATTTATAGCAGCAAGAATGTGTGTCGTCACTACGCAGAGAAGGAATGGAAACAGTCAATCAGGGGGGTTGATTTTAATACGATTTCTCATTTACAGCCGTAGAACGTACCACGTGCAAATGCAACAGACATGACCAAGTCACCTCTCTAAGTGTCATCAAGGCGTTTTTCAGTGGCCATCCGTCAACCATGTGAGACAAGGTTGGACCTCCCCAGCTTAATATCCTCACTTTACCAAAGTCAGCACGCTCAATCAGTCTGTTTGGCGCGCAAGCCTGGGAGGAGGGAGAAGTGAAGCCGAATGCGCAGTGAACCCGGGTGCCGGTGGCATGCTGACCAGGGCATGGGTGCAGTCCTGTAGAAATTTTGGTGGTGCACAGAACCTGGCCCCAAATCACCCCTACTTGCATATGCTCTGGGATGGGGTTTGAGGGGGAGCTTTGGGTGCAGGTTGGCTGGAGTATTAGGGTGCAGGAGGGGTGCAGGCTTTGGGATGGAGTTTGGGTGCAGCTGGGGGTGGGGGTGGTAGGAAGGGGTGAAGGGGTGCAGGCTCTGGGAAGGGATTTGGGGATATGGAGTGATAGAGGGGGTCTGAAGGGTTGGGGCTGAGGGTGAGAGATTCTGATGCAGGAAGGGGCTCAGGGTAGGGGCAGGAGGGCTGGGGTGTTGGATGAGGTGTGGGGCTGAGGATGAGGTTCATGCTGTGGAGGTGTTCGGACTGAGGCAGAGGATTAGGTGCAGGGGAATGAGGGTTGGGGCTGAGGATGAGAGGGTTATGATGCAGGGCAGGCTCAGGACTGGGGAAGAGGATTAGGGGTGCAGGGGATGAGGGTTGGGCTAGGATGAGGGTCATGATGTGGGGGGGCTAGGGTGATTGCAGAGGATTAGGGTGTGGGGGGATGATGGGGTTTGGGGTGTTGGCAGCTCAGCGAGGGCGGAAGACAGGGTAAGGACAGCTGCCTGCCAGTAGGAGTGGGGGGAATAGGCTGGGCAGCGACAGCAGTTCTGGGGGGGCCGTCTCTCCAGCAAAGAAGCAGGCAGGGAGAGAACTGCGTGCTTTCTGTATGCTAGGGACACGGGCGGGGGGGGGGGGAGCGCAGTGGGGCCGGGGCCCGATCCAGAAGTGGCCGGGAGAGAGCTCGAGCTCCAAAATATTGCTGGAGCAAGGCCCAGCTGAAATAATTCTGGAGCCTCGAGCGAATTGCAAACAATATAGAATGCGCTAAGCCTGGGCTGCGGGCTGCTAGCTGCGTGCACTGACCTAGGAGACACCTGGGCGTGCCGATGCCGCTGCTGCCAGCAGCTCAGATCCTTTGTCGAGCGCGGTGCTCAACCATTTAGACAAAAAAGATTGGGGCGCTTTTGCGCCTCCAAATCTAGCGCCCTAGGCACCGCTAATCCGCACTAATATTGGTTCACGCGCTGCTGCATCCATGCCATCCCCTCCCAAAGCTCCATCTCTCTTTATTGTGGACCAGACTCCTCATGATGCCAGGGCTCTGTGGTGCCCCAAAATTCTCTTCCCGAATACAGAGGTCCCATTCGCTCCATTCCAGGCCATCTGTGATCCCCTCCCCACACAAGCACTCCACAAATGGTCCCATCCGCATAAGGGCTCCGTGTCCTCTCCTCAACTATCGCATCCCACAGGGCTCTGGCTCACCTGCTCGCACACCACTCATTTAATTCTGGGCGATCATACACAAGGTGCCAACCTGCCAGCTCCAGGGAAAAGGGACAGAGATGAGCTGGGGGCGGTGATGCTGGAAGGTGCTGACCTCCAAGCTTTTGATCCCCATGACAACCTATCACTGAATACCGATCAAGCTGCACTTCCAGAGTGCTGACACAGAGACACGCCCACCCGTGAGCCCAGCGCTGCTCCTGCTTGGTGGGCTTAACTGAACGACCTTTATCTCTCCCGGATCCGTCCAGGTGTCCAACCCCCAGTCTTTTCGGGGTGTTTCCCGCCAGCCCTGGGGGCCTGAGGGGGTTTACTTTTCTGCTCCATCAACCACATCACTTAAGAAATCACTAACCCCTCCACCCTAAAATTTCCCCAGGACAGCAAGCACAATTCCATGAGGTCACGGCAGCGCGCGAGTTAAATGCTGGCACCTATTGTATGCGCGAGCATCGTAGGATGAGATTGACACAACTGTGGATTTTGGCCTCCTGCTTGTTTCTCTAAGCCATCGCACTCCATCCCATTTAGCTGTGTTATACCAATAAAAACTAGCAGGATTTTAAGGGGACAAGAATTGTCACATTTTTTAGTAATACCATATATAAAATAAAAGATAACAGCAAACAATGTTGTTTGGTTATTGATTCTGATGATTATATATATAATAATATGATATATATTTCATTACACAATCATTCATAAAGTTCTGTGTAGATTTAATAGTTTCAGCCTAAAGTTCATTGTGACAGTAATACTGGGCGCAGGTATCTGTACACAAGAGTGAGCTGAGTCAAGGGTCGGTTGCACTGAATGCTTCACTGGAGTGGACGAACGATAGACCAAAGGTCATGAATCTTCAAGAGTCAGCTTTATAGGGATTTTCCTATGTTAGTTCATGGGAGTTTTGGCTTTCTTTTGCTGTTGTTACTTTCCAAGCAGAGTGGATGCTCATGGTTGGAAGAATGTTCCAGTTCTCATTTCACTTCTTTTTTAGGCTTTTATTTGGAATCAAAATTATAGTCTCCTGTTATGCTGCATTTGGTTGGATGATATCATCAACTTGAGTGTGATTTTCAGATGCAGGCTTGATCTATTTGTTGTCTTTTGGCTTTTTTTTGGTGGATGTTTTTATTTGTTTAGGGGTGTTGTCTGGTTTCAGCCGTTTGTAGGTGAACTTTATTATAGGAGGCTGGGGCTGGAGGTTTGATTCAATCATCAATAATGTCATTCACACATTAAATGACTAATAGATTAAGGGGTTTGCATAAATGAGGTGGAGGAGTTTAAGTGATCTGTCTGGTGTTTTAAATAGGGTTTGAATACAATATGGAAAGTGAACGAGTTAAATGTAGCAATTAGCCGAATGTGAAGAGTTATTATAAGTGAAGCATTAACATATTATTATATTTAACAGTGTTCAGGATGAAGAGCAGTAAGGGAGGGTGTGAAGCTGGAGAGTGATGGATTTTATCTTCTATATATCTGGCTACTGCTGCGATGATGTAGCATGGGAATAATTGCTAGGGAGCTTTCAAGTTTTCCTGGGAATTGATACGTGTTAACAGAAAAAGCAGGTTGGAAATCAGGGAAAAAATTATATTTTTCTGGGTATATGGGATTTGTTTTGGGGCGGGAAGACGGGGAATATATTCAGGATTCATTGATAGGACTTGGAAGGTCGAGAGGTTATAGATTCGTCTCCTCAACGGAGGAAAAATAGTTAGATATGTCAACTTTGGCGGCAAGCCTGTGATGACACCGCTGCGCTGATTTGGGTTCCGGGGCATGGATGCCGGGCAGTGCCGCGGGTAATGTGCATCAGGCATGTGTTGGACGGTGCTCTGTAGACTTTATTACATACCTTTAATTTCCAATGGTCAAATAACTAGGACTGTATTCAGTGTTTAACCTATTGCGCGTAGCGGATTTTATAATGTCCAACTATCCTTGCTGCAGTTTAAGCATTGTTTTTTTAGTTGAGGCTAGGTGAACATTTCTCCTTCCCTGTGAACTTTAGATACCGAAACGTTATGTCTCTGTTTTCCTTAATAAAAATCAATTCTTTAGTTCTTCATAGGTATGTTCTAAGATTTTTTTTTGTGCTCTTTCCTGGACTCTTCAATTTCTCCCATTTTCTATGAAATGGGTCCCGAATAACAAATATCTCCAGTGAGGCTAACATGCCAGGTGAGGAAAAGTGATTCGTGTCTTGCCAAAAATCATGTTAAGCATTGAGATACGTTTACTTTTTGAAAGACACATGTTGATCCTAATTTAGTTGGGACACAGTCTTTATGCGGTATCTTATCGACAGTCTTTCCCCATTCTTGGTATGTGTGAAGATTTAATGCTTTTGAATTTGTTCATCATGGTTGCTGCAGACTGAAAGGGACTCAGAAAAGGCATTCAGAGTCTAAGAAACATGTCTTATCCACATTTATTTGGAAACCAAAAAACGTTAACTTGTTTATACAAGAACTTGAACTATTGGCTATAATGTTTACATTTATAATGTGGGACAATTGTAGGCCTAAATTATTATTATTGTTTCCGTGTTTTAATTTTGAATATTGTTCTGACGTTTCGGTGAAGACTGTTCATTTTTCTTCATTTAGTGTGTCGATTGAACGTATCTGCAAAGTTGTATGTGTACAGTGGTGGAGATAGAGTAGTTCGCTGCATTCTTGCTTGTTTTTTATTGTGTGTGTCTTTAGAATACATGTTACTAACAGCACTTGCATTATAGCAGCGACTATGTAGATATAAAATCTTGGCCACGATGTTTGTATTTTCTCAGAAATCAGTTATTTTTTAATATATGATAAAAAAGTAGGGTTAAAGAAGAAAAAATGAAAATTTTTTTGTAAAAGAATTTTTTGGTAGAAATAGTTTAAGACTGAAAGAAGGGCTTAAGTATCGTCTGAAATTGGTTTCTATCTTGTTCAGCCCCTCCTGCTGGCGTAGACTTGGCATTATTTCCCTGTCTTGCCTATGGTATAAGTCTGGGCAGGGACTATTGGTTTTTGCTACCCTTTGACAAAAAATAGCGTAGTCAGCAGCGGGAGTTTCAGTCATGTGTTTTCATACCAGAACCTCAGGATACTAAGGGTCTCTCAGTGCGTTGCTCAGGAAAAGGTGAGGCATGTAACTAGTCAGTCCAACTGGCTGTTGGTACAGATAACCATGCCTAAGGTAAAAAGTTTCTCCCTGTCGTGTTTTATACAGCGAATGAGAATTCAATCATACCACGGATAGTCTGAGAGAGTGGTTTACAGTTTTTCAGAGCAAGCTGTATGTATAACTATTAAATATTCAGGAACTGAAGAAAGGACAACAATATAGATCGTCTGGATGGAGGTGTGGACAAATTGGAGTCAATGGGCAGATTCCAAGTGGTGGATAATCCTCAGCAGCATCAGGTTTTTGCTGCCCAAGGGTGGGGGGCAGGTGGGGAAGTGATTGGGATTTGCGAGTTCAATGATGCTTTTCTTCGGTGAATTTGGGCAGGCTCTTCTTGAGAGGAACGCGGAGAACGCCGGAATGTGCAAAGAGCTGCGTGCGCTCTTTGCCGCAAACTGCTTCTTCGTGGTGCTGGAGCTGGCCTTACGACACAGCTGGTTAAGGAGAATTAACCGTTTCTTGTCGGCTAGAATTAACAGCTGGGATTCATGACTGAGTGATATAGGATGAGTTATGTAATTTTCCATAATGTAGACTGTGATATCATTGCAGGAGAGTCAGGGGCTAAGAATTTGCCAACATTCAAAAGATTGGACCGTTTTATGCATAAAAGAGCCCAGAGTTACAATCTTAATGCTAAGATTGTGGAGGGAATCGGTTCAGGGCATAGACTAGTCTAACTCTAGAGAAAGGTTATGCTGTTAGGGGACGATTACCAATTACTGT